>NC_042985.1:2848751-2884163 GCF_901001165.1 Salmo trutta | reverse complement strand
CTAGTTCTGATATTGTGGTCTGCCTGTTCCCATGATTAATGTATTGATCTACAGACAGAGGAGAGGAACCGTTGTAATGTATTGATTAATGTATTGATCTACAGACAGAGGAGAGGAACCGTTGTAATGCATTGATTAATGTATTGATCTCCAGACAGAGGAGAGGAACCGTTGTAATGTATTGATTAATGTATTGATCTCCAGACAGATGAGAGGAACCGTTGTAATGTATTGATTAATATGACTGATTGTGTTTGATCTCCAGACAGAGGAGAGGAACAGGCAGCTGCAGGAGCGTTTAGAGCTGGCCGAGCAGAAGCTGCAGCAGACCATCAGGAAGGCGGAGACTCTGCCTGAGGTGGAGGCGGAGCTAGCCCAGAGGGTGGCGGCCCTCACCAAGGTCAGTCCCGCCTCCACGCCGTCAAACATCATGCCTCCTGAGAGACTCCTCTCCATTTCTCATTCTTTCCCCCGTGTGTGTGTGTTCCTCTAACTTTCTCACTCATCATTATTTAGGATTCGTTCATGATTATCCATAATTGTGGCAGCATCCACATTTAATATAGAAATGTTTAGAAACAGCTTCTGTTCCTATTTACAATACAAGTGACACAATATGTAGTTCACAAGTCAGTTTCTATTGGGGCAAAATCGTAATCTGAAACACGACCTTAAACCAATTTAAAATGCATCCAACAAGTTTGTAGTCACACCAGCTCGATGTTTTAATTGTGTGCTAGGAATATGGGACCAAATATTAACCTTTGGACTACTTTAGTACACTAGAAGGGAATTTGTGAAAATACTTATGGAAGAAAAAAAAACATTCAAATGGGGGCGACTGTATACAGTGCATTCAGAAGGTATTCAGACCCCTTGACTTTTTCCACATTTTGTTACGTTACAGTCTTATTCTATAATTGATAAAAAAAATATTTTTCCCCCTGATCAATCTACACACAATACCCCATAATGACGAAGTGGAAACTGTTTTTTAAATTTTTTATTTATGCAAATGTATAAAAACATAATTAATAAAATACCTTATTTACATAAGTATTCAGACCCTTTGCTTTGAAACTCGAAATTGAGCTCTAGTGCATCCTGTTTCCATTGATAATCCTTGATGTTTCTACAACTTGATTGGAGTCCACCTGTGGTCAATTCAATTGATTGGACATGATTTGGAAAGGCACACACCTGTCTATATAAGGTCCCACAGTTGACAGTGCATGTCAGAGCAAAAACCAAGCCATGAGGTTGAAAGAATTGTCCATAGAGCTCCGAGACAGGATTGTGTCGAGGCACAGATCTGGGGAAGGATACCAAAACATATCTCTCTCCCTCCTCTCTTTCCTCTCTTCCTTTTAACTCTTTAAGAGGCAGAGATTTCAGTGTAGAACCTGTCACTGCCACACCACCCAGCTACCTCTACCTAACCACCCAGCTACCTCCACCTAACCACCCAGCTACCTCCACCTAACCACCCAGCTACCTCCACCTAACCACCCAGCTACCTCCACCTAACCACCCAGCTACCTCTACCTAACCACCCAGCTACCTCCACCTAACCACCCAGCTACCTCTACCTAACCACCCAGCTACCTCTACCTAACCACCCAGCTACCTCCACCTAACCACCCAGCTACCTCTACCTAACCACCCAGCTACCTCCACCTAACCACCCAGCTACCTCCACCTAACCACCCAGCTATCTCTACCTAACCACCCAGCTACCTCCACCTAACCACCCAGCTACCTCCACCTAACCACCCAGCTACCTCCACCAAACCACCCAGCTACCTCCACCACCCACCCAGCTACCTCCACCAAACCACCCAGCTACCTCACCTAACCACCCAGCTACCTCTACCTAACCACCCAGCTACCTCCACCTAACACCCACAGCTACCTCCACTAACCACCCCAGCTACCCCACCTAAACCCAGCTACCTCCACCAAACCACTCAGCTACCTCCACCTAACCACCAGCTACCTCCACCTAACCACCCAGCTACCTCCTACCTAACCACCCAGCTACCTCCACCTAACCACCCAGCTACCTCCACCTAACCACCCAGCTACCTCCACCTAACCACCCAGCTACCTCCACCAAACCACCCAGCTACCTCCACCAACCACCCAGCTACCTCCACCTAAACCACCCAGCTACTCCACCAAACCACCCAGCTACCTCCACCAAACCACCCAGCTACCTCCACCTAACCACCCAGCTACCTCCACCTAACCACCCAGCTACCTCCACCCAACCTCCCAGCTACCTCCACCTAACCACCCAGCTACCTCCACCTAACCACCCAGCTACCTCCACCTAACCACCCAGCTACCTCCACCTAACCACCAGCTACCTCCACCTAACCACCCAGCTACCTCCACCTAACCACCCAGCTACCCTCCACCTAACCACCCAGCTACCTCCACCTAACCACCCAGCTACCTCCACCTAACCACCCAGCTACCTCCACCTAACCACCCAGCTACCTCCCCCTAACCACCCAGCTACCTCCACCTAACCACCCCAGCTACCCCTACCTAACCACCCAGCTACCGTCTACCGACCACCCCGCTCCTCCACCTACCACCTAACAACCCAGCTACCTCTACCTAACCACCCAGCTACCTCTACCTAACCACCCAGCTACCTCCACCTAACCACCCAGCTACCTCTACCTAACCACCCAGCTACCTCCACCTAACCACCCAGCTATCTCTACCTAACCACCCAGCTACCTCCACCTAACCACCCAGCTACCTCCACCTAACCACCCAGCTACCTCCACCTAACCACCCAGCTACCTCCACCTAACCACCCAGCTACCTCCAAACCACCCAGCTACCTCCACCAAACCACCCAGCTACCTCCACCTAACCACCCAGCTACCTCCACCTAACCACCCAGCTACCTCTACCTAACCACCCAGCTACCTCCACCTAACCACCCAGCTACCTCCACCTAACCACACCCAGCTACCTCTACCTAACCACCCAGCTACCTCTACCTAACCACCCAGCTACCTCCACCTAACCCACCCAGCTACCTCTTACCACCCAGCTACCTATACCCTAACCACCCAGCTACCTCCACCTAACCACCCAGCTACCTCTACCTAACCACCCAGCTACCTCCACCTAACCACCCAGCTACCTCTACCTAACCACCCAGCTACCTCCACCTAACCACCCAGCTACCTCCACCTAACCACCCAGCTACCCCACCTAACCACCCAGCTACCAACCTAACCACCCAGCTACCTCCACCTAACCACCCAGCTACCTCCACCAAACCACCCAGCTACCTCCACCTAACCACCCAGCTACCTCTACCTAACCACCCAGCTACCTCCACCTAACCACCCAGCTACCTCCACCTAACCACCCAGCTACCTCCACCTAACCACCCAGCTACCTCCACCAAACCACCCAGCTACCTCCACCTAACCACCCAGCTACCTCCACCTAACCACCCAGCTACCTCCACCTAACCACCAGCTACCTCTACCTAACCACCCAGCTACCTCCACCTAAACAACCCGCTACCTCCACCTAACCAGCCAGATACCTCCACCAAACCACCAGCTACCTCCACCTAACCACCAGCTACCTCCACCTAACCCACCCAGTTCCTCCACCTAACCACCCAGCTACCTTCACCCAACCTCCCAGCTACCTCCACCTAACCACCCAGCTACCTCCACCTAACCACCCAGCTACCTCCACCTAACCACCCAGCTACCTCCACCCAACCTCCCAGCTACCTCCACCTAACCACCCAGCTACCTCCACCTAACCACCCAGCTACCTCCACCTAACCACCCAGCTACCTCCACCTAACCACCCAGCTACCTCCACCTAACCACCCAGCTACCTCCACCTAACCACCCAGCTACCTCCACCTAACCACCCAGCTACCTTCACCCAACCTCCCAGCTACCTCCACCCAACCACCCCAGCTACCTCCACCCAACCACCCAGCTACATCCACCCAACCACCCAGCTACCTCCACCCAACCACCCAGCTACCTCCACCCAACCACCCAGCTACCTCCACCCAACCACCCAGCTACCTCCACCCAACCACCCAGCTACCTCCACCCAACCACCCAGCTACCTCCACCCAACCACCCAGCTACCTCCACCCAGCTACCTCCACCCAACCACCCAGCTACCTCCACTCAACCACCCAGCTACCTCCACTCAACCACCCAGCTACCTCCACCCAGCTACCTCCACCCAGCCACCCAGCTACCTCCACCCAGCTACCTCAACCCAGCCACCAGCTACCTCCACCCAGCTACCTCAACCCAGCCACCCAGCTACCTCCACCCAGCCACCCAGCTACATCCACTCAACCATCCAGCTACCTCCACCCAGCTACTTCCACTCCACCAGCCAGCCACCTCCACCCAGCCACCAGCTACCTCCACCCAGCTACCTCCACCCAGCCACCCAGCTACCTCCACTCAACCACCCAGTTACCTCCACCCAGCTACCTCCACCACATATCTTCTTCCAATCTCTTGTTATTGTCATTAAGTCCTGTCTAGTAATCTCTGCTGAAGTCCTGTCTGTCAGTCCGCGGTCTTTACTCCTGTCTGTCGGTCCGCGGTCTTTACTCCTGTCGGCCGGTCCGCGGTCTTTACTCCTGTCGGCCGGTCCGCGGTCTTACTCCTGTCGGCCGGTCCGCGGTCTTTACTCCTGTCGGCCGGTCCGCGGTCTTTACTCCTGTCGGCCGGTCCGCGGTCTTTACTCCTGTCGGCCGGTCCGCGGTCTTTACTCCTGTCTCCCGGTCCGCGGTCTTTACTCCTGTCGGCCGGTCCGCGGTCTTTACTCCTGTCGGCCGGTCCGCGGTCTTTACTCCTGTCTGTCGGTCCGCGGTCTTTACTCCTGTCTGTCGGTCCGCGGTCTTTACTCCTGTCGGCCGGTCCGCGGTCTTTACTCCTGTCGGCCGGTCCGCGGTCTTTACTCCTGTCGGCCGGTCCGCGGTCTTTACTCCTGTCGGCCGGTCCGCGGTCTTTACTCCTGTCGGCCGGTCCGCGGTCTTTACTCCTGTCTCCCGGTCCGCGGTCTTTACTCCTGTCGGCCGGTCCGCGGTCTTTACTCCTGTCTGTCGGTCCGCGGTCTTTACTCCTGTCTGTCGGTCCGCGGTCTTTACTCCTGTCTCCCGGTCCGCGGTCTTTACTCCTGTCTGTCGGTCCGCGGTCTTTACTCCTGTCTGTCAGTCCGCGGTCTTTACTCCTGTCGGCCGGTCCGCGGTCTTTACTCCTGTCTCCGGTCCCGCCGGGTCTTTACTCCTGTCGGCCGGGTCCGCGGTCCTTTACTCCTGTCGGCCGGTCCGCGGTCTTTACTCCTGTCGGCCGGTCCGCGGTCTTTACTCCTGTCGGCCGGTCCGCGGTCTTTACTCCTGTCGGCCGGTCCGCGGTCTTTACTCCTGTCGGCCGGTCCGCGGTCTTTACTCCTGTCTCCCGGTCCGCGGTCTTTACTCCTGTCTGTCAGTCCGCGGTCTTTACTCCTGTCGGCCGGTCCGCGGTCTTTACTCCTGTCTCCCGGTCCGCGGTCTTTAGCTGCACTAAAACTCTATTCCCTCTTGTCCTAAAGTACCTCCTGCTCTCTCTCTCTCGCTCTCACTTTCTCTCTCGCTCTCATCTCTCACACTGTCGTCTTCTCCTCTCTGTTCCTTGTTTGGTCTGTCCTCAACTTTTACCTCCCCAACCCCCCTAGCCTGACGCCTCGGGCTCTAAGGACACCAAGACACAGAGGAAGGTAGACTGGCTACAATCACCCCTAAACCTCCCCCAATACCCTCACACCCCAGCCCTATCTCTTACCCCCGCCCAGTGGTCTAACTCTGCCTGCTTAGCTTGGCACTGCTGATCTATGTTTAAAGTGTATTTCTGTGCACAACTCCCCTCCCCCATCCTCTAAAAATAGTTTATGATGTAACACAAACAGGAAGTGCTACTTAATTTGCTCAGAGGGTCTAGGAACCCCCCCCCGTACCAGAGTTTTAGAATGGTGCCCGGACACTGACAGCTTTCTCTGGCAGAATTGACTTTTCCAAACTCGTGCTGACATTTTGATTAACTTTTTATTTTAATGTTCAAATGTTCTTGGTTACATTGGGTCACCCCGCACTGGATTGCTACAGTATACTTCCCTTTAGCCAGTTACTCTCTCCCCTTTCCACAACTGGAAACACTTATCTCCCTCACTAGCTTTAAGCACCAGCTGTCAGAGCAGCTCACAGATCACTGCACCTGTACATAGCCCATCTATAATTTAGCCCAAACTACTACCTCTTCCCCTCCTGTGTTTATTTATTTATTTTGCTCCTTTGCACCCCATTATTTCTACTTTGCACTTTCTTCCACTACAAATCTACCATACCAGTGTTTTACTTGCTATATTGTATTTACTTTTTACATGGGCTTTTTTGCCTTTACCTCCCTTATCTCACATCATTTGCTCACATTGTATATAGTCTTATTTTTCTACTGTATTATTGACTGTATGTTTGTTTTATTCCATGTGTAACTCTGTTTTTGTATGTGTCGAACGGCTTTGCTTTATCTTGGCCAGGTCGCAATTGTAAATGAGAACTTGTTCTCAACTTGCCTACCTGGTTAAATAAAGGTGAAATAAATAAATCAAACTTTGTCTAAGCACACTGTAGAGCCATTAACATGAGAACAGTTTCCCCTTCTTCCCCCCTCAGATCCCCTTGTTTCTAGTCTGTATTCTGTCTGGAATGTTTTCATGGTGCTTTTATGGGGCTTGGCTGTACTGCTCTGTGTCCCTCTGCCCTGTCCCCTGTCTATGCTGGTGCATGGCTGTCCTGATGTGTCCCTGTCCCCTGTCTATGCTGGTGCATGGCTGCTTCTTGCTGGCTGTCCTGATGTGTCCCTGTCCCCTGTCTCTGCTGGTGCATGGCTGCTTCTTGCTGGCTGTCCTGATGTGTCCCTGTCCCCTGTCTATGCTGGTGCATGGCTGCTTCTTGCTGGCTGTACTGATGTGTCCCTGTCCCCTGTCTATGCTGGTGCATGGCTGCTTCTTGCTGGCTGTACTCATGTGTCCCTGTCCCCTGTCTCTGCTGGTGCATGGCTGCTACTGGCTGGCTGTACTGATGTGTCCCTGTCCCCTGTCTATGCTGGTGCATGGCTGCTTCTTGCTGGCTGTACTGATGTGTCCCTGTCCCCTGTCTCTGCTGGTGCATGGCTGCTACTGGCTGGCTGTACTGATGTGTCCCTGTCCCCTGTCTCTGCTGGTGCATGGCTGCTACTGGCTGGCTGTCCTGATGTGTCCCTGTCCCCTGTCTCTGCTGGTGCATGGCTGCTTCTTGCTGGCTGTACTGATGTGTCCCTGTCCCCTGTCTCTGCTGGTGCATGGCTGCTTCTTGCTGGCTGTACTGATGTGTCCCTGTCCCCTGTCTATGCTGGTGCATGGCTGCTTCTTGCTGGCTGTACTGATGTGTCCCTGTCCCCTGTCTCTGCTGGTGCATGGCTGCTACTGGCTGGCTGTACTGATGTGTCCCTGTCCCCTGTCTATGCTGGTGCATGGCTGCTTCTTGCTGGCTGTACTGATGTGTCCCTGTCCCCTGTCTCTGCTGGTGCATGGCTGCTACTGGCTGGCTGTACTGATGTGTCCTGTCCCCTGTCTCTGCTGGTGCATGGCTGCTACTGGCTGGCTGTCCTGATGTGTCCCTGTCCCCTGTCTCTGCTGGTGCATGGCTGCTTCTTGCTGGCTGTACTGATGTGTCCCTGTCCCCTGTCTCTGCTGGTGCATGGCTGCTTCTTGCTGGCTGTACTGATGTGTCCCTGTCCCCTGTCTATGCTGGTGCATGGCTGCTTCTTGCTGGCTGTCCTGATGTGTCCCTGTCCCCTGTCTATGCTGGTGCATGGCTGCTTCTTGCTGGCTGTACTGATGTGTCCCTGTCCCCTGTCTATGCTGGTGCATGGCTGCTTCTTGCTGGCTGTACTGATGTGTCCCTGTCCCCTGTCTCTGCTGGTGCATGGCTGCTACTGGCTGGCTGTAGTTGGTTGGTGTCTGGTTCTTGGTGCTGGTGTTTGTGGGTAGATGGGTGCCTCAACCCCCCCATAACCCCTAACATGAACCTATATGGTACTAAGCCTCTGACTGGGCCTTTTCAGTTCCATCCTTCTCCAGGATCATTTGTATTGATCTGAAAGAAGCTACACACCTAGCCAGCCCTCTTCAACTTGTCCAGTCCTCTTACACCGACCCAGCCCTCTCACATCTGTACAAATTCCTAAAGGGTAGAGCTTAGGGAATGTTTTTTTTGTTGCATGGATGATGAGGTGTTTGACTCTGTCTGTCCCGCAGGCGGAGGAGCGGCATGGCAACGTGGAGGAGAGGGTGAGGCAGATGGAGGCTCAGCTGGAGGAGAAGAACCAGGAACTGCTCAGGGTGAGACAGATGGGGTCAAAGGTCATCTGGCTGGCAGTCAGTCAGTCTGTGTTGTTGGACAGAAGTTGGTGAATGTTTACAGATGTGGTCGTTGGACTGTCTGATTTTAGCATTGTACTTTCATTGTAGACAATATATTCATTGTCATTCAAATAAGTCATTGAAGATTTGACCTCATACAACCTAAAGATCCAGGAATGAACAGAAAATGGAAAGAAAACAATGAAAATGTGTGTTGTGAAATGTTTCATAAAGGAACCGGTAGGTTTTCTGCTCTGATTAGTGTGTTTGTTTGTGTTGTGAAGGCGCGCCAGAGGGAGAAGATGAACGAGGAGCACAACAGGCGTCTGTCGGAGACAGTGGACAAGCTGCTGTCAGAGTCCAATGAGAGGCTACAGCTTCACCTCAAGGAGAGGATGTCTGCCCTAGAGGACAAGGTGGGTGGGTTAGGATACAGCTTCACCTCAAGGAGAGGATGTCTGCCCTAGAGGACAAGGTGGGTGGGTTAGGATACAGCTTCACCTCAAGGAGAGGATGTCTGCCCTAGAGGACAAGGTGGGTGGGTTAGGATACAGCTTCACCTCAAGGAGAGGATGTCTGCCCTAGAGGACAAGGTGGGTGGGTTAGGATACAGCTTCACCTCAACGAGAGGATGTCTGCCCTAGAGGACAAGGTGGGTGGGTTAGGATACAGCTTCACCTCAAGGAGAGGATGTCTGCCCTAGAGGACAAGGTGGGTGGGTTAGGATACAGCTTCACCTCAAGGAGAGGATGTCTGCCCTAGAGGACAAGGTGGGTGGGACATGCTAAATGGCATGTCATTTTATCCATACCTCTGTAGCTGAACCAAGCTGGGACAATGCTGTGGTCATTATCTATAGATGAACCAATCTGGGACAATGCTGTGGTCATTATCTATAGCTGAACCAAGCTGGGACAATGCTGTGGTCATTATCTATAGCTGAACCAAGCTGGGACAATGTTGTGGTCATTATCTATAGATGAACCAAGCTGGGACAATGCTGTGGTCATTATCTATAGCTGAACCAAGCTGGGACAATGTTGTGGTCATTATCTATAGCTGAACCAAGCTGGGACAATGTTGTGGTCATTATCTATAGATGAACCAAGCTGGGACAATGTTGTGGTCATTATCTATAGATGAACCAAGCTGGGACAATGTTGTGGTCATTATCTATAGCTGAACCAAGCTGGGACAATGCTGTGGTCATTATCTATAGCTGAACCAAGCTGGGACAATGCTGTGGTCATTATCTATAGCTGAACCAAGCTGGGACAATGTTGTGGTCATTATCTATAGCTGAACCAAGCTGGGACAATGCTGTGGTCATTATCTATAGCTGAACCAAGCTGGGACAATGCTGTGGTCATTATCTATAGCTGAACCAAGCTGGGACAATGTTGTGGTCATTATCTATAGATGAACCAAGCTGGGACAATGCTGTGGTCATTATCTATAGCTGAACCAAGCTGGGACAATGCTGTGGTCATTATCTATAGCTGAACCAAGCTGGGACAATGCTGTGGTCATTATCTATAGCTGAACCAAGCTGGGGACAATGCTGTGGTCATTATCTATAGCTGAACCAAGCTGGGACAATGCTGTGGTCATTATCTATAGCTGAACCAAGCTGGGACAATGTTGTGGTCATTATCTATAGATGAACCAAGCTGGGACAATGCTGTGGTCATTATCTATAGCTGAACCAAGCTGGGACAATGCTGTGGTCATTATCTATAGCTGAACCAAGCTGGGACAATGCTGTGGTCATTATCTATAGCTGAACCAAGCTGGGACAATGCTGTGGTTATTATCTATAGCTGAACCAAGCTGGGACAATGCTGTGGTCATTATCTATAGCTGAACCAAGCTGGGACAATGCTGTGGTCATTATCTATAGCTGAACCAAGCTGGGACAATGCTGTGGTCATTATCTATAGATGAACCAAGCTGGGACAATGCTGTGGTCATTATCTATAGCTGAACCAAGCTGGGACAATGTTGTGGTCATTATCTATAGCTGAACCAAGCTGGGACAATGTTGTGGTCATTATCTATAGCTGAACCAAGCTGGGACAATGTTGTGGTCATTATCTATAGCTGAACCAAGCTGGGACAATGTTGTGGTCATTATCTATAGCTGAACCAAGCTGGGACAATGCTGTGGTCATTATCTATAGATGAACCAAGCTGGGACAATGTTGTGGTCATTATCTATAGCTGAACCAAGCTGGGACAATGTTGTGGTCATTATCTATAGCTGAACCAAGCTGGGGCAATGTTGTGGTCATTATCTATAGCTGAACCAAGCTGGGACAATGTTGTGGTCATTATCTATAGCTGAACCAAGCTGGGGCAATGCTGTGGTCATTATCTATAGCTGAACCAAGCTGGGACAATGTTGTGGTCATTATCTATAGCTGAACCAAGCTGGGACAATGCTGTGGTCATTATCTATAGCTGAACCAAGCTGGGACAATGTTGTGGTCATTATCTATAGATGAACCAAGCTGGGACAATGCTGTGGTCATTATCTATAGCTGAACCAAGCTGGGACAATACTGTGCTGATTCTCCATGTTCTGTCTCTCCACCAGAACGGCCTCATCAGAGATCTGGAGCTCAGTAAGAAGCTGGTTGAGGAAGCACACCATGAGAAGGTAAGGACTGTTGACTCTGGCTGCTGACTCCTCTGAACAACTGGAGAGTTGTCATCGCTGTGTTTGGATTCTCATTGCCAATGACACCCCTCATGTCTGTCTTTCTCCCCTCTCCCCCTTCTCTCTCCCCCTCCTTCCCTCTCTTCCTACCCCCTCCTCTCCCCTCCCCTCTCCCTCCCCCTCCTTCCCTCTTCCTGCCCCTCCTTCCCTCTCTTCCTACCCTCTCCTCTCCTCCTCCTCTCCCCCTCTTCCTACCCCCTCCTCTCTCCCTCCTCTCCCCCTCTTCCTACCCCCTCCTTCCCTCTCTTCCTCCCCCCTCCTCTCCCCCTCCTTCCCTCTCTTCCTCCCCCCTCCTCTCCCCCTCCTTCCCTCTCTTCCTCCCCCCTCCTCTCCTCCTCCTCTCCCCCTCTTCCTACCCCCTCCTCTCTCCCTCCTCTCCCCCTCTTCCTACCCCCTCCTTCCCTCTCTTCCTCCCCCCTCCTCTCCCCCTCCTTCCCTCTCTCTCCTCCCCCCCTCCTCTCCCCCTCCTTCCCTCTCTCCCTCCCCCCTCCTCTCCCCCTCCTTCAGGAGCAGCTATTGATCCAGATTGAGACAATGCGGGCGGAGAACGAGCAAGGCAGGAACAGGAGCAACTCACTGCTGCACCATGGGTAAAATAATCAGCTTTCTCATTGGCTGCCCTGGACTCTGGCCCACACATGATTGGCCAGTGCTCTGGCCTCTGTCCACCTCTTTTCTTTGTGATTGATCTATTTTGTGTGTGTGTTGCGTGTCTGTCCTTGCGTGTGTGTGTGTGTGTGTGATGTATGTGCGCTCTCAGGCGGTCTCACCAAGGCAGCACCCCAGACTTCAGGTACCCGGTGTCGGCCTCCTCCATGATGGACAGCCACTCGGACCACTACGGCAGCGCGCTGGTGCTGAGGAGGCCCCAAAAGGGGCGTCTCGCCGCGCTACGGGACGAACCCTCCAAGGTGAACCCCCGCAGCCCTGTGTGTCCTAGTGAGGGACAGTTTAAATGGAATATTGGCAGCTGGTGTCTGTCTGTCTGGTGGACCTAGATACTGATGTTCCAGATCATTCAGCTCAGATATCTATTGTCTGTGTTGAAGTCATCTCCGGCCCACAAACTGTTCTCTCCCTCCCTCCTTCCCTCTCTCATTTGTTCTGTATCTGATGGTGTTCTCTCCCTCCCTCCTTCCCTCTCTCATTTGTTCTGTATCTGATGGTGTTCTCTCCCTCCCTCCTTCCCTCTCATTTGTTCTGTATCTGATGGTGTTCTCTCCCTCCCTCCTTCCCTCTCATTTGTTCTGTATCTGATGGTGTTCTCTCCCTCCCTCCTTCTCTCTCTCATTTGTTCTGTATCTGATGGTGTTCTCTCCCTCCCTCCTTCTCTCTCTCATTTGTTCTGTATCTGATGGTGTTCTCTCCCTCCCTCCTTCCCTCGCTCATTTGTTCTGTATCTGATGGTGTTCTCTCCCTCCCTCCTTCTCTCTCTCATTTGTTCTGTATCTGATGGTGTTCTCTCCCTCCCTCCTTCCCTCTCTCATTTGTTCTGTATCTGATGGTGTTTCTCTCCCTCCCTCCTTCTCTCTCTCATTTGTTCTGTATCTGATGGTGTTCTCTCCCTCCCTCCTTCCCTCTCTCATTTGTTCTGTATCTGATGGTGTTCTCTCCCTCCCTCCTTCTCTCTCTCATTTGTTCTGTATCTGATGGTGTTCTCTCCCTCCCTCCTCTCTCTCATTTGTTCTGTATCTGATGGTGTTCTCTCCCTCCCTCCTTCCCTCTCTCATTTGTTCTGTATCTGATGGTGTTCTCTCTCTCCCTCTCTGCTTCCTCTCTGGACATCAGAGACATGTAAGTCAGAGTGAAGACAACCATAATAATGATGATGATGATGGAGAGGTTGATTTGATAGTGTTGGTCTGTAGTTATTGCTGTGGAGTGTTTTACAGAGCCTGGCTTAAAGGTATTCTGGACCGTTCGATACGGTTAGACTAACTTTCTCTGTAACTTTTCCTTCCTCTCACTCCATCCCCTTTCTCTCCCTCCCACATTCCCCCCCATTTCTCGCTCTCACTCCCAAATTCTCCCTCCTCCCTCCCTCCCTCCCTCCCTCCCTCCCTCCCTCCCTCCCTCCCTCCCTCCCTCCCTCCCTCCCACATTGTCTTATTTTCCTCTCTTCCCACCCCCCTCTCTCCTCAGGTCCAGACTCTGAATGAACAGGAGTGGGAGCGCGTGCAGCAGGCTAATGTTCTGGCCAACGTTGCTCAGGCGTTTGAGTCTGACCTGGACACGTCAGACCTGGAGGACGATGAGCGCGAGACCATGTTCAGCTCAGTGGACCTGCTGTCCCCTGCCGGCCAGGCCGACGCTCAGACCCTGGCCCTCATGCTGCAGGAGCAGCTGGACGCCATCAACAACGAGATCAGGTACACACACCCCTACCATCAGCATATTGGACGTATTTCAACATCATTCTGGAGATGTCATTCTAGTAATCTGATGAGAAACATTTTCCCTTTTTCATTTTAGAGAAAACAAGGAGATGCAAACACTAACATCTCTCTCCTCGATCTCCCTCTCCTCGCTCTCCCTCCCCTCGCTCTCCCTCCCTCCCCTCGCTCTCCCTCCCTCCCCTCGCTCTCCCTCCCTCCCCTCGCTCTCCCTCCCCTCGCTCTCCCTCCCCTCGCTCTCCCTCCCCTCGCTCTCCCTCCCCTCGCTCTCCCTCTCCTCGCTCTCCTTCTCCTCGCTCGCTCTCTCTCCCCCGTCTCTCCTCTCTCCCCCCGTCTCTCCTCTCTCCTCCCCCTCGTTTCTCCTCCCCCTCGTCTCTCCTACTCCTCCCCCGTCTCTCCTCTCCCTTCTCTCTCTCCTCCCCCCACCCCCCTCCAGGATGATTCAGGAGGAGAAGGAGAACACAGCCATGCTGGCAGAGGAGATCGAGAGCCGTGTGGGCAGTGGGGACAGCCTGGGGGGCAGCCGCTTCCGCTCCATGAGCTCCATCCCCCCCTCCTCCATGGGGGGGCTCGTCGCCCCCCGGCTCTGGCTCCTCCACCCCACGACGCATCCCCAACCGCAGCCCCAACCGAGAGGTGGACCGCATGGGAGTCATGACCCTGGTGAGAGAGAGACCTATACCCTTGTGGAGATCTGAGAGGATTTGATTGGTGGAAGTTCCACCTAGCCTATCAGAGAACAAGTGGAGCTCTCATCATATTACATACGCTTGTTAAATCCTCTCAGTTCTGCACAAGGGCGTAGGGTTTAGGGCGTAGGGTTTAGGGGGGATTTGAGATTGGGCCCATCCATCATCAGTCTCCTTTTACTCATTCAGCTTCAGTTGATCAACCAGCTCCTCTTTCTTCCTCTCTGAAACAAGCAGCCTTTCAATCATCCTCCTCTAGAATGACATCATCCTCCTCTAGAATGACATCATCCTCCTCTAGAATGACATCGTCCTCCTCCTCTAGAATGACATCGTCCTCCTCCTCTAGAATGACATCGTCCTCCTCCTCTAGAATGACATCGTCCTCCTCCTCTAGAATGACATCGTCCTCCTCCTCTAGAATGACATCGTCCTCCTCCTCTAGAATGACATCGTCCTCCTCCTCTAGAATGACATCGTCCTCCTCCTCTAGAATGACATCGTCCTCCTCCTCTAGAATGACATCGTCCTCCTCCTCTAGAATGACATCGTCCTCCTCCTCTAGAATGACATCGTCCTCCTCCTCTAGAATGACATCGTCCTCCTCCTCTAGAATGACATCGTCCTCCTCCTCTAGAATGACATCGTCCTCCTCTAGAATGACATCGTCCTCCTCCTCTAGAATGACATCGTCCTCCTCCTCTAGAATGACATCATCCTCCTCCTCTAGAATGACATCGTCCTCCTCTTGTCTATCTCATCTCTGCTCTCTCTCTCACTCTCTCCATTCCTTTAGCTTCACTAACTGTCATGTCTCATTATTGGATCATAATACCATCCCCTGTTCATACTAGTCCACAGGAGATCTGTTTCATGTGCTGTCAGATCTGTGTCCGTTAGAATCTAATGTTTTCATCTGTTCATGCTAGTCCACAGGAGATCTGTTTCATGTGCTGTCAGATCTGTGTCCGTTAGAATCTAATGTTTTCATCTGTTCAGTGTTTGTGACACGTTCATGGAACTAGCTACTAGTTTGACATGTTGTATTTGGTAGGTGACGTGTGTGTGTGTGTGTGTAATCTGTACCTGTGTTCCCCCAGCACTACCTCTATAACCCCTATGTGATCCAGAGGTCTCTGTCCCACCAGCAGACAGTAGCTTACCTGCCCTACCCTGCTGCTAGCATTAGCTTACCTGCCCCCCCTGCCTGTAGCTATGCTCCATGCTACTTCCAGGTACCACCCCCTACCCTAGTTCTCTCTTCCCCAGGCAGGGTTCAGTCAGCCTGGGGTCGCACTCACACACACCGCCCCCTGTCCCACGGTCCATCTGTGGGGCCACACAGCAATCACTAGCTGTTCACTAGCCTCTCATGGAAGGGTTTTGAAGTTGTCCTAGAATGCTGGGCCCCCATTGGACTTCAGAAAAAATCAGGCAGGTAGCTTATCCAATGAAGATGCAGAGCAAATGTGAAAACTCTGTTTGGCTGTTAGCTCATCACACGCCAGACAGAATGGCTGTTAGCTCATCACACGCCAGACAGAATGGCTGTTAGCTCATCACACGCCAGACAGAATGGCTGTTAGCTCATCACACGCCAGACAGAATGGCTGTTAGCTCATCACACGCCAGACAGAATGGCTGTTAGCTCATCACACGCCAGACAGAATGGCTGTTAGCTCATCACACGCCAGACAGAATGGCTGTTAGCTCATCACACGCCAGACAGAATGGCTGTTGATTTTGATATCAGTTAAAGTAGAGCCTTATTGTGCTCAATACAGACTTAATTTCAGACACGACAGAGTTAAATGAGGTATTTTCCCCTCAGCTTGATTAAGTTCTGCGTTTGAGTTCTGTCCTCCCCCTCACCCCCCTCCTCTTCCTGGTTCTCTTATCTCTTCCTGTGTTCGGAGCAGGACTAGGAGAACCTTTCATGGAAATATGTGCTGCTACTCCATTTGTTTATTTACTCTAGAGATGCCAAGCTACAGAAAAGGCATGCAGGGGCACATCAACCCTAGCTGCCTCACTCCCCCGTCACATGACACGAGTCGCATATCCCTGGCTGCCTCACTCCCCTGTCACATGACACGAGTACCATATCCCTGGCGTCCTCACTCCCCTGTCACATGACACGAGTACCATATCCCTGGCTGCCTCACTCCCCTGTCACATTACATGAGTCACATATTATTACCACAGTCCTAGGTTGTGTTCAGTAGGGCACACCGTGGCAAAACATTTCAAAACAGAATTGGACACGTTGATGCTGGTTTTCTTAGTGTTGTGCCCCTGAACACTACCCAGTCCTGTTCCTTTAGGTCAACAGTCCTGTTCCTTTAGGTCAACAGTCCTGTTCCTTTAGGTCAACAGTCCTGTTCCTTTAGGTCAACAGTTCTGTTCCTTTAGGTCAACAGTTCTGTTCCTTTAGGTCAACAGTTCTGTTCCTTTAGGTCAACAGTTCTGTTCCTTTAGGTCAACAGTTCTGTTCCTTTAGGTCAACAGTTCTGTTCCTTTAGGTCAACAGTTCTGTTCCTTTAGGTCAACAGTCCTGTTCCTTTAGGTCAACAGTCCTGTTCCTTTAGGTCAACAGTCCTGTTCCTTTAGGTCAACGGTCCTGTTCCTTTAGGTTAACGGTCCTGTTCCTTTAGGTCAACGGTCCTGTTCCTTTAGGTCAACGGTCCTGTTCCTTTAGGTCAACGGGCCTGTTCCTTTAGGTCAACGGGCCTGTTCCTTTAGGTCAACAGTTCTGTTCCTTTAGGTCAACAGTCCTGTTCCTTTAGGTCAACAGTCCTGTTCCTTTAGGTCAACAGTTCTGTTCCTTTAGGTCAACGGTCCTGTTGCTTTAGGTCAACGGTCCTGTTCCTTTAGGTCAACGGTCCTGTTCCTTTAGGTCAACGGTCCTGTTGCTTTAGGTCAACGGTTCTGTTCCTTTAGGTCAACGGTTCTGTTCCTTTAGGTCAACGGTCCTGTTGCTTTAGGTCAACGGTCCTGTTGCTTTAGGTCAACAGTTCTGTTCCTTTAGGTCAACGGTCCTGTTGCTTTAGGTCAACGGTCCTGTTGCTTTAGGTCAACGGTCCTGTTCCTTTAGGTCAACAGTCCTATTCCTTTAGGTCAACGGTCCTGTTGCTTTAGGTCAACAAAACAATTAATACTCGTGTTTTTTTTAAAGAACACCCATGTGTGAGAGCACGATCGGTGTGTGAGAGCACGGTCGGTGTGTGAGAGCACGGTCGGTGTGTGAGAGCACGGTCGGTGTGTGAGAGCGACCCCATAAAGCAGTAGCTTAGCCATTAGCTACCAGCAGACTGAACCCCTCCCCCTCCCGGAGTGTGCTTTGCAGTGGTTTCACTCTGCTCCCACCTCTGATCTTTGACCTCAGTGTGATTTCCCCAGATTTCACAGGCAGTGTATGTTTGAACGTGGACAGACAGTAGAGTGATGTAGTAATGCAGGGTGGTGGTAGGGGGAGACAGTAGAGTGATGTAGTAATGCAGGGTGGTGGTAGGGGAGACAGTAGAGTGATGTAGTAATGCAGGGTGGTGGTAGGGTGGAGACAGTAGAGTGATGTAGTAATGCATGGTGGTGGTAGGGGGAGACAGTAGAGTGATGTAGTAATGCAGGGTGGTGGTAGGGGGAGACAGTAGAGTGATGTAGTAATACAGGGTGGTGGTAGGGGGAGACAGTAGAGTGATGTAGTAATGCAGGGTGGTGGTAGGGGGAGACAGTAGAGTGATGTAGTAATGCAGGGTGGTGGTAGGGGGAGACAGTAGAGTGATGTAGTAATACAGGGTGGTGGTAGGGGGAGACAGTAGAGTGATGTAGTAATGCAGGGTGGTGGTAGGGGGAGACAGTAGAGTGATGTAGTAATGCAGGGTGGTGGTAGGGGGAGACAGACAGTAGAGTGATGTAGTTATACAGGGTGGTGGTAGGGTGGAGACAGTAGAGTTATGTAGTAATGCAGGGTGGTGGTAGGGTGGAGACAGTAGAGTGATGTAGTAATACAGGGTGGTGGTAGGGGGGAGACAGTAGAGTGATGTAGTAATGCAGGGTGGTGGTAGGATGGAGACAGTAGAGTGATGTAGTAATGCAGGGTGGTGGTAGAAGGAGACAGTAGAGTGATGTAGTAATACAGGGTGGTGGTAAGGTGGAGACAGTAGAGTGATGTAGTAATACAGGGTGGTGGTAGGGGGGAGACAGTAGAGTGATGTAGTAATGCAGGGTGGTGGTAGGGTGGAGACAGTAGAGTGATGTAGTAATGCAGGGTGGTGGTAGGGGGAGACAGTAGAGTGATGTAGTAATACAGGGTGGTGGTAAGGGGAAACAGTAGAGTGATGTAGTAATGCAGGGTGGTGGTAGGGTGGAGACAGTAGAGTGATGTAGTAATGCATGGTGGTGGTAGGGTGGAGACAGTAGAGTGATGTAGTAATGCATGGTGGTGGTAGGGTGGAGACAGTAGAGTGATGTAGTAATGCAGGGTGGTGGTAGGAGGGGAGACAGTAGAGTGATGTAGTAATGCAGGGTGGTGGTAGGGTGGAGACAGTAGAGTGATGTAGTAATGCATGGTGGTGGTAGGGTGGAGACAGTAGAGTGATGTAGTAATGCAGGGTGGTGGTAGGGGGGAGACAGTAGAGTGATGTAGTAATGCAGGGTGGTGGTAGGGGGGAGACAGTAGAGTGATGTAGTAATGCAGGGTGGTGGTAGGGTGGGAGACAGTAGAGTGATGTAGTAATGCAGGGTGGGTGGTAGGGTGGAGACAGTAGAGTGATGTAGTAATGCAGGGTGGTGGTTAGGGGGGAGACAGTAGAGTGATGTAGTAATGCAGGGTGGTGGTAGGGTGAGACAGTAGAGTGATGTAGTAATGCAGGGTGGTGGTAGGTGGGAGACAGTAGAGTGATGTAGTAATGCAGGGTGGTGGTAGGGTGGAGACAGTAGAGTGATGTAGTAATGCAGGGTGGTGGTAGGGTGGAGACAGTAGAGTGATGTAGTAATACAGGGTGGTGGTAGGGTGGAGACAGTAGAGTGATGTAGTAATGCAGGGTGGTGGTAGGGGGAGACAGTAGAGTGATGTAGTAATACAGGGTGGTGGTAAGGGGAAACAGTAGAGTGATGTAGTAATGCAGGGTGGTGGTAGGGTGGAGACAGTAGAGTGATGTAGTAATGCATGGTGGTGGTAGGGTGGAGACAGTAGAGTGATGTAGTAATGCATGGTGGTGGTAGGGTGGAGACAGTAGAGTGATGTAGTAATGCAGGGTGGTGGTAGGAGGGGAGACAGTAGAGTGATGTAGTAATGCAGGGTGGTGGTAGGGGGAGACAGACAGTAGAGTGATGTAGTAATGCAGGGTGGTGGTAGGGGGGAGACAGTAGAGTGATGTAGTAATGCAGGGTGGTGGTAGGGGGAGACAGTAGAGTGATGTAGTAATGCAGGGTGGTGGTAGGGGGGAGACAGTAGAGTGATGTAGTAATGCAGGGTGGTGGTAGGGGGGAGACAGTAGAGTGATGTAGTAATGCAGGGTGGTGGTAGGGTGGAGACAGTAGAGTGATGTAGTAATGCAGGGTGGTGGTAGGGTGGAGACAGTAGAGTGATGTAGTAATGCAGGGTGGTGGTAGGGGGAGACAGTAGAGTGATGTAGTAATGCAGGGTGGTGGTAGGGTGGAGACAGTAGAGTGATGTAGTAATGCAGGGTGGTGGTAGGGTGGAGACAGTAGAGTGATGTAGTAATGCAGGGTGGTGGTAGGGTGGAGACAGTAGAGTGATGTAGTAATACAGGGTGGTGGTAGGGTGGAGACAGTAGAGTGATGTAGTAATGCAGGGTGGTGGTAGGGGGAGACAGTAGAGTGATGTAGTAATACAGGGTGGTGGTAAGGGGAAACAGTAGAGTGATGTAGTAATGCATGGTGGTGGTAGGGTGGAGACAGTAGAGTGATGTAGTAATGCATGGTGGTGGTAGGGTGGAGACAGTAGAGTGATGTAGTAATGCAGGGTGGTGGTAGGGTGGAGACAGTAGAGTGATGTAGTAATGCAGGGTGGTGGTAGGAGGGGAGACAGTAGAGTGATGTAGTAATGCAGGGTGGTGGTAGGGGGAGACAGACAGTAGAGTGATGTAGTAATGCAGGGTGGTGGTAGGGGGGAGACAGTAGAGTGATGTAGTAATGCAGGGTGGTGGTAGGGGGGAGACAGTAGAGTGATGTAGTAATGCAGGGTGGTGGTAGAGGGAGACAGTAGAGTGATGTAGTAATGCATGGTGGTGGTAGGGGGGAGACAGTAGAGTGATGTAGTAATGCATGGTGGTGGTAGGGGGGAGACAGTAGAGTGATGTAGTAATGCAGGGTGGTGGTAGAGGGGGGACAGTAGAGTGATGTAGTAATACAGGGTGGTGGTAGAGGGGGGACAGTAGAGTGATGTAGTAATACAGGGTGGTGGTAGGGTGGAGACAGTAGAGTGATGTAGTAATGCAGGGTGGTGGTAGGGGGGGACAGTAGAGTGATGTAGTAATGCAGGGTGGTGGTAGGGGGAGACAGTAGAGTGATGTAGTAATACAGGGTGTTGGTAGAGGGGGGACTGTAGAGTGATGTAGTAATGCAGGGTGGTGGTAGGGGGGGACAGTAGAGTGATGTAGTAATACAGGGTGGTGGTAGGGGGAGACAGTAGAGTGATGTGGTTGTAGGGGGAGACAGACAGTAGAGTGATGTAGTAATGCAGGGTGGTGGTAGGGGGGAGACAGTAGAGTGATGTAGTAATGCAGGGTGGTGGTAGGGGGAGACAGTAGAGTGATGTAGTAATGCAGGGTGGTGGTAGGGGGAGACAGTAGAGTGATGTAGTAATGCAGGGTGGTGGTAGGGGGAGACAGTAGAGTGATGTAGTAATGCAGGGTGGTGGTAGGGGGAGACAGTAGAGTGATGTAGTAATGCAGTGGTGGTAGGGGAGACAGTAGAGTGATGTAGTAATGCAGGTGGTGGTAGGGGGGAGACAGTAGAGTGATGTAGTAAGCAGGGTGGTGGTAGAGGGCAGTAGAGTGATGTAGTAATGCAGGGTGGTTGTAGGGGGAGACAGTAGAGTGATGTAGTAATGCAGGGTGGTGGTAGGGGGAGACAGTAGAGTGATTAGTAATGCAGGGTGGTGGTAGGGGGAGACAGTAGAGTGATGTAGTAATGCATGGTGGTGGTAGGGGGGAGACAGTAGAGTGATGTAGTAATGCAGGGTGGTGGTAGAGGGGAGACAGTAGAGTGATGTAGTAATGCAGGGTGGTTGTAGGGGGGAGACAGTAGAGTGATGTAGTAATGCAGGGTGGTGGTAGGGGAGACAGTAGAGTGATGTAGTAATGCAGGGTGGTGGTAGGGTGGAGACCGTAGAGTGATGTAGTAATGCAGGGTGGTGGTAGGGGGAGACAGTAGAGTGATGTAGTAATGCATGGTGGTGGTAGGGGGGAGACAGTAGAGTGATGTAGTAATGCATGGTGGTGGTAGGGGGGAGACAGTAGAGTGATGTAGTAATGCAGGGTGGTGGTAGAGGGGGGACAGTAGAGTGATGTAGTAATACAGGGTGGTGGTAGAGGGGGGACTGTAGAGTGATGTAGTAATGCAGGGTGGTGGTAGGGGGGGGACAGTAGAGTGATGTAGTAATACAGGGTGGTGGTAGGGGGAGACAGTAGAGTGATGTGGTTGTAGGGGGAGACAGACAGTAGAGTGATGTAGTAATGCAGGGTGGTGGTAGGGGGGAGACAGTAGAGTGACGTAGTAATGCAGGGTGGTGGTAGGGGGAGACAGTAGAGTGATGTAGTAATGCAGGGTGGTGGTAGGGGGAGACAGTAGAGTGATGTAGTAATGCAGGGTGGTGGTAGGGGGAGACAGTAGAGTGATGTAGTAATGCAGGGTGGTGGTAGGGGGAGACAGTAGAGTGATGTAGTAATGCAGGGTGGTGGTAGGGTGGAGACCGTAGAGTGATGTAGTAATGCAGGGTGGTGGTAGGGGGAGACAGTAGAGTGATGTAGTAATGCAGGGTGGTGGTAGGGGGAGACAGTAGAGTGATGTAGTAATGCAGGGTGGTGGTAGGGTGGAGGACGGTAGAGTGATGTAGTAATGCAGGGTGGTGGTAGAGGGAGACAGTAGAGTGATGTAGTAATGCAGGGTGGTGGTAGGGTGGAGACAGTAGAGTGATGTAGTAATGCAGGGTGGTGGTAGGGGGAGACAGTAGAGTGATGTAGTAATGCAGGGTGGTTGTAGGGGGAGACAGTAGAGTGATGTATTAATGCAGGGTAGTGGTAGGGGAGACAGTAGAGTGATGTAGTAATGCGGGTGGTGGTAGGGGAGACAGACAGTAGAGTGATGTAGTAATGCAGGGTGGGTAGGGGGAGACAGACAGTAGAGTGGATGTAGTAATGCAGGGTGGTGGTAGGGGGGAGACAGACAGTAGAGTGATGTAGTAATGCAGGGTGGTGGTAGGGGGAGACAGACAGTAGAGTGATGTAGTAATGCAGGGTGGTGGTAGGGGGGAGACAGTAGAGTGATGTAGTAATGCAGGGTGGTGGTAGGGGGGAGACAGTAGAGTGATGTAGTAATGCAGGGTGGGGGTAGAGGGAGACAGTAGAGTGATGTAGTAATGCATGGTGGTGGTAGGGGGGAGACAGTAGAGTGATGTTAGTAATGCATGTTTGGGTGGTAGGGGGGGAGACAGTAGAGTGATGTAGTAATGCAGGGTGGTGGTAGAGGGGGGACAGTAGAGTGATGTAGTAATACAGGGTGGTGGTAGAGGGGGGACAGTAGAGTGATGTAGTAATACAGGGTGGTGGTAGGGTGGAGACAGTAGAGTGATGTAGTAATGCAGGGTGGTGGTAGGGGGGGACAGTAGAGTGATGTAGTAATGCAGGGTGGTGGTAGGGGGAGACAGTAGAGTGATGTAGTAATACAGGGTGGTGGTAGAGGGGGGACTGTAGAGTGATGTAGTAATGCAGGGTGGTGGTAGGGGGGGACAGTAGAGTGATGTAGTAATACAGGGTGGTGGTAGGGGGAGACAGTAGAGTGATGTGGTTGTAGGGGGAGACAGACAGTAGAGTGATGTAGTAATGCAGGGTGGTGGTAGGGGGGAGACAGTAGAGTGATGTAGTAATGCAGGGTGGTGGTAGGGGGAGACAGTAGAGTGATGTAGTAATGCAGGGTGGTGGTAGGGGGAGACAGTAGAGTGATGTAGTAATGCAGGGTGGTTGTAGGGGGGAGACAGTAGAGTGATGTAGTAATGCAGGGTGGTGGTAGGGGGAGACAGTAGAGTGATGTAGTAATGCAGGGTGGTGGTAGGGTGGAGACCGTAGAGTGATGTAGTAATGCAGGGTGGTGGTAGGGGGAGACAGTAGAGTGATGTAGTAATGCATGGTGGTGGTAGGGGGGAGACAGTAGAGTGATGTAGTAATGCATGGTGGTGGTAGGGGGGAGACAGTAGAGTGATGTAGTAATGCAGGGTGGTGGTAGAGGGGGGACAGTAGAGTGATGTAGTAATACAGGGTGGTGGTAGAGGGGGGACTGTAGAGTGATGTAGTAATGCAGGGTGGTGGTAGGGGGGGGACAGTAGAGTGATGTAGTAATACAGGGTGGTGGTAGGGGGAGACAGTAGAGTGATGTGGTTGTAGGGGGAGACAGACAGTAGAGTGATGTAGTAATGCAGGGTGGTGGTAGGGGGGAGACAGTAGAGTGACGTAGTAATGCAGGGTGGTGGTAGGGGGAGACAGTAGAGTGATGTAGTAATGCAGGGTGGTGGTAGGGGGAGACAGTAGAGTGATGTAGTAATGCAGGGTGGTGGTAGGGGGAGACAGTAGAGTGATGTAGTAATGCAGGGTGGTGGTAGGGGGAGACAGTAGAGTGATGTAGTAATGCAGGGTGGTGGTAGGGTGGAGACCGTAGAGTGATGTAGTAATGCAGGGTGGTGGTAGGGGGAGACAGTAGAGTGATGTAGTAATGCAGGGTGGTGGTAGGGGGAGACAGTAGAGTGATGTAGTAATGCAGGGTGGTGGTAGGGTGGAGACCGTAGAGTGATGTAGTAATGCAGGGTGGTGGTAGAGGGAGACAGTAGAGTGATGTAGTAATGCAGGGTGGTGGTAGGGTGGAGACAGTAGAGTGATGTAGTAATGCAGGGTGGTGGTAGGGGGAGACAGTAGAGTGATGTAGTAATGCAGGGTGGTTGTAGGGGGGAGACAGTAGAGTGATGTATTAATGCAGGGTAGTGGTAGGGGGAGACAGTAGAGTGATGTAGTAATGCAGGGTGGTGGTAGGGGGAGACAGACAGTAGAGTGATGTAGTAATGCAGGGTGGTGGTAGGGGGAGACAGACAGTAGAGTGATGTAGTAATGCAGGGTGGTGGTAGGGGGGAGACAGACAGTAGAGTGATGTAGTAATGCAGGGTGGTGGTAGGGGGAGACAGACAGTAGAGTGATGTAGTAATGCAGGGTGGTGGTAGGGGGAGACAGTAGAGTGATGTAGTAATGCAGGGTGGTGGTAGGGGGAGACAGACAGTAGAGTGATGTAGTAATGCAGGGTGGTGGTAGGGGGAGACAGACAGTAGAGTGATGTAGTAATGCAGGGTGGTGGTAGGGGGAGACAGTAGAGTGATGTAGTAATGCAGGGTGGTGGTAGGGGGGGACAGTAGAGTGATGTAGTAATACAGGGTGGTGGTAGAGGGGGGACAGTAGAGTGATGTAGTAATACAGGGTGGTGGTAGGGGTGGAGACAGTAGAGTGATGTAGTAATGCAGGGTGGTGGTAGGGGGGGACAGTAGAGTGATGTAGTAATGCAGGGTAGGGTGGTGGTAGAGGGGAGACAGTAGAGTGATGTAGTAATGCAGGGTGGTGTTAGGGGGAGACATTAGAGTGATGTAGTAATGCAGGGTAGGGTGGTGGTAGAGGGGAGACAGTAGAGTGATGTAGTAATGCAGGGTGGTGGTAGGGGGGAGACAGTAGAGTGATGTAGTAATGCAGGGTGGTGGTAGAGGGGAGACAGTAGAGTGATGTAGTAATGCAGGGTAGGGTGGTGGTAGACGGGAGACAGTAGAGTGATGTAGTAATGCAGGGTGGTGGTAGAGGGGGAGACAGACAGTAGAGTGATGTAGTAATGCAGGGTGGAGACAGTAGAGTGATGTAGTAATGCAGGGTGGTGGTAGAGGGGAGACAGTAGAGTGATGTAGTAATGCAGGGTAGGGTGGTGGTAGAGGGGAGACAGTAGAGTGATGTAGTAATGCAGGGTGGTGGTAGGGGGAGACAGTAGAGTTATGTAGTAATGCAGGGTGGTGGTAGGGTGGAGACAGTAGAGTGATGTAGTAATGCAGGGTGGTGGTAGGGGGGAGACAGTAGAGTGATGTAGTAATGCAGGGTGGTGGTAGAGGGAGACAGTAGAGTGATGTAGCAATGCAGGGTGGTGGTAGAGGGGGAGACAGTAGAGTGATGTAGTAATGCAGGGTGGTGGTAGGGTGGAGACAGTAGAGTGATGTAGTAATGCAGGGTGGTGGTAGGGGGGAGACAGTAGAGTGATGTAGTAATGCAGGGTGGTGGTAGAGGGAGACAGTAGAGTGATGTAGCAATGCAGGGTGGTGGTAGAGGGGGAGACAGTAGAGTGATGTAGTAATGCAGGGGTGGTGGTAGGGGGAGACAGTAGAGTGATGTAGTAATGCAGGGTGGTGGTAGGGGGAGACAGTAGAGTGATGTAGTAATGCAGGGTGGTGGTAGAGGGAGACAGTAGAGTGATGTAGCAATGCAGGGTGGTGGTAGAGGGGGAGACAGTAGAGTGATGTAGTAATGCAGGGTGGTGGTAGGGGGAGACAGTAGAGTGATGTAGTAATGCAGGGTGGTGGTAATGGGGTGGACTGTGTGTGTAACATGGTCAACCTGATTTCCACAGTTTTGTCCTCAGGTGCATGTTGGACTCTACTTTTTCACTTAGTCTGTGTGTGAGTTTTTCTGTCTCTGTGTGTGACTGTGTGTGTGTGTCTCTCTCTTTGGAAGACACTTTTCCTCCACACACACCTTGTGGGGTGTGTAGTGTGTGTGTGTGCCTGTGCTGGGCTTTCTGTTCTGCTGGTAGTGTGTGTATCTAACGTCCTCTCTTCTCTCCTCCTCCGCTGCCATGCTTCAGCCTAGTGACCTGCGCAAGCACCGCAGGAAGGTAATCTAGAGACCACGCTAGTTACTGCTCTCTCTCTCTGGCCTCTACCCTGCCTGCCTGCCCCTTCCTGTCTGCCTGCCTGCCTGTCTGCCTGCACCTTCCCAACCATAACCTGTAGTTTAGACTCTACACCCCCTAAAATGTGACTTCCCAACCATACCTAGTTAGACTCTACCCCCTATTGACTTCCCACCATAACTGTATTTAGACTCTACACTATCCCCCTAAAAATGTGACTTCCCAACTCATAACCTGTAGTTAGACTCTACACCCCCTAAAATGTGATCTTGCCCAACCCTAACCTGTAGTTGTAGACTCTACACCCCCTAAAATGTGACTTCCCAACCATAACCTGTAGTTTAGACTCTACACCCCCCTAAAATGTGACTTCCCAACCATAACCTGTAGTTTAGACTCTACACCCCCTAAAATGTGACTTCCCAACCATAACCTGTAGTTTAGACTCTACACCCCCTAAAATGTGACTTCCCAACCATAACCTGTAGTTTAGACTCTACACCCCCTAAAATGTGACTTCCCAACCATAACCTGTAGTTTAGACTCTACACCCCCTAAAATGTGACTTCCCAACCATAACCTGTAGTTTAGACTCTACACCCCCTAAAATGTGACTTCCCAACCATAAACCTGTAGTTTAGACTCTACACCCCTAAAATGTGACTTCCCAACAATAACCTGTAGTTTAGACTCTACACCCCCTAAAATGTGACTTCCCAACCATAACCTGTAGTTTAGACTCTACACCCCCTAAAATGTGACCTTTCCAACCATAACCTGTAGTTTTAGACTCTACACCCCCCCTAAAAATGTGACTTCCCAACCATAACCTGTAGTTTAGACTCTACACCCCCTAAAATGTGACTTCCCAACCATAACCTGTAGTTTAGACTCTACACCCCCTAAAATGTGACTTCCAACCATAACCTGTAGTTTAGGACTCTTACACCCCCTAACAAGGTGACTTCCAACCATAACCTGTAGTTTAGACTCTACACCCCCACTTCTAAAATGTGACTTCCCAACCATAACCTGTAGTTTAGACTCTACACCCCCTAAAATGTGACTTCCACCATAACCTGTAGTTTAGGACTCTACACCCCCCTAAAATGTGACTTCCCCAACATAACCTGTAGTTTTACGACCTCTACAACCCCTAAAATGTGACTTCACAACATAACCTGTAGTTTAGACTCTACACCCCCCTAACATGTGACGTCCCAACCATAACCTGTAGTTTAGACTCTACACCCCCCTAAAATGTGACTTCCCAACCATAACCTGTAGTTTAGACTCTACACACCCCCTAAAATGTGACTTCCCAACCATAACCTGTAGTTAGACTCTACACCCCCCTAAAATGTGACTTCCAACCATAACCTGTAGTTTAGACTCTACAACCCCC
Organism: Salmo trutta; assembly: GCF_901001165.1. Lineage (NCBI taxonomy): Eukaryota > Metazoa > Chordata > Actinopteri > Salmoniformes > Salmonidae > Salmo > Salmo trutta. The sequence continues at coordinate 2,856,332 of NC_042985.1, read as the reverse complement.
CTAAAATGTGACTTCCCAACCATAACCTGTAGTTTAGACTCTACACCCCCTAAAATGTGACTTCCCAACCATAACCTGTAGTTTAGACTCTACACCCCCCTAAATTGTAACTTCCCAACCATAACCTGTAGTTTAGACTCTACACCCCCTAAAATGTGACTTCCCAACCATAACCTGTAGTTTAGACTCTACACCCCCTAAAATGTGACTTCCCAACCATAACCTGTAGTTTAGACTCTACACCCCCCCTATAATGTGACTCCCAACCAATAACCTGTAGTTTAGACTCTACACCCCCCTAAAATGTGACTTCCCAACCATAACCTGTAGTTTAGACTCTACACCCCCTAAAAGTGACTTCCCCAACCATAACCTGTAGTTTAGACTCTACACCCCCTAAAATTGGACTTCCCAACCATAACCTGTAGTTTAGACTCTACCTAAAATGTGACTTCTCCACCATAACCTGTAGTTTTAGAACTCTCACACCCCCTAAAATGTGACTTCCCAACCATAACCTGTAGTTTAGACTCTACACCCCCCTAAATGTGACTTCCCACCCATAACCTGTAGTGTTAGACTTACACCCCCTAAAATGTGACTTCCCAACCATAACCTGTAGTTTAGACTCTACACCCCCTAAAATGTGACTTCCCAACCATAACCGTAGTTTAGACTCTACACCCCCCTAAAATGTGACTTCCCAAACCATAACCTGTAGTTTGAGACTCTACCCCCCCCTAAAATGTGACTTCCCAACCATAACCTGTAGTTTAGACTCTACACCCCCCTAAAATGTGACTTCCCAACCATAACCTGTAGTTAGACTCTACCACCCCCTAAAATTGTGACTTCCCAACCATAACCTGTAGTTTAGACTCTACACCCCCCTAAAATGTGACTTCCCAACCATAACCTGTGTTTAGACTCTACACCCCCTAAAATGTGACTTCCCAACCATAACCTGTAGTTTAGACTCTACCCCCCCTAAATGTGACTTCCCAACCATACCTGTAGTTTTTAGACTCTACACCCCCCTAAAATGTGACTTCCCACCATAACCTGTAGTTTAGACTCTACAACCCCCCTAAAATGTGACTTCCCACCATAACCTGTATTTAGACTCTACACCCCCTAAAATGTGACTTCCCCAACCATAACCTGTAGTTTAGACTCTACACCCCCTAAAATGTGACTTCCCACCATAACCTGTAGTTTTAACTCTACAACCCCCTAAAATGTGACTTCCCAACCATAACCTGTAGTTTAGACTACACCCCCCTAAAATGTGACTTCCCAACCATAACCTGTAGTTTAGACTCTACCCCCCTAAAATGTGACTTCCCAACCATAACCTGTAGTTTAGACTCTACACCCCCTAAAATGTGACTTCCCAACCATAACCTGTAGTTTAGACTCTACACCCCCTAAAATGTGACTTCCCAACCATAACCTGTAGTTTAGATCTACACCCCCCTAAAATGTGACTTCCCAACCATAACCTGTAGTTTAGACTCTACACCCCCCTAAAATGTGACTTCCCAACCATAACCTGTAGTTTAGACTCTACACCCCCTAAAATGTGACTTCCCAACCATAACCTGTAGTTTAGACTCTACACCCCCTAAAATGTGACTTCCCAACCATAACCTGTAGTTAGACTCTACACCCCCTAAAATGTGACTTCCCAACCATAACCTTGTAGTTTAGACTCTACACCCCCTAAAATGTGACTTCCCAACCATAACCTGTAGTTTTAGACTCTACAACCCCCCTAAAATGTGACTTCCCAACCATAACCTGTAGGTTTAGACTCTACCACCCCCTAAAATGTGACTTCCCAACCATAACCCTGTAGTTTAGACTCTACACCCCCCCTAAAATGTGACTTCCCAACCATAACCTGTAGTTTAGACTCTACACCCCCTAAAATGTGACTTCCCAACCATAACCTGTAGTTTAGACTCTACACCCCCCTAAAATGTGACTTCCCAACCATAACCTGTAGTTTAGACTCTACACCCCCTAAAATGTGACTTCCCAACCATAACCTGTAGTTTAGACTCTACACCCCCCTAAAATGTGACTTCCCAACCATAACCTGTAGTTTAGACTCTACACCCCCCTAAAATGTGACTTCCCAACCATAACCTGTAGTTTAGACTCTACACCCCCCTAAAATGTGACTTCCCAACCATAACCTGTAGTTTAGACTCTACACCCCCTAAAATGTGACTTCCCAACCATAACCTGTAGTTTAGACTCTACACCCCCCTAAAATGTGACTTCCCAACCATAACCTGTAGTTTAGACTCTACACCCCCCTAAATGTGACTTCCCAACCATAACCTGTAGTTTAGACTCTACACCCCCCTAAAATGTGACTTCCCAACCATAACCTGTAGTTTAGACTCTACACCCCCCTAAAATGTGACTTCCCAACCATAACCTGTAGTTTAGACTCTACACCCCCTAAAATGTGACTTCCCAACCATAACCTGTAGTTTAGCCTACAACCCCCTAAAATGTGACTTCCCAACCATAACCAGTTAGACCTACAGAGACTCTACACCCCCCTAAAATGTGACTTCCCAACCATAACCTGTAGTTTAGACTCTACACCCCCTAAAATGTGACTTCCCAACCATAACCTGTAGTTTAGACTCTACACCCCCCAAAATGTGACTTCCCAACCATAACCTGTAGTTTAGACTCTACACCCCCTAAAATGTGACTTCCCAACCATAACCGTAGTTTAGACTCTACACCCCCCTAAAATGTGACTTCCCAACCATAACCTGTAGTTTAGACTCTACACCCCCTAAAATGTACTCCCAACCATAACCTGTAGTTTAGACTCTACACCCCCCTAAAATGTGACTTCCCAACCATAACCTGTAGTTTAGACTCTACACCCCCCTAAAATGTGACTTCCCAACCATAACCTTAGTTTAGACTCTACACCCCCCTAAAATGTGACTTCCCAACCATAACCTGTAGTTTAGACTCTACACCCCCCTAAAATGTGACTTCCCAACCATAACCTGTAGTTTAGACTCTACACCCCCTAGCTTACCTAACCTTCACTCTTTCCTTCAGTGTGTCCCTCCACACGTGTCTCACCTCTACACTTCCCAAACCCTGAGTGTCTTGAACATCCTGAAATGAACATGTCACAAAGCGAGGGGAGACTTATTTTCTTCTTTCTAGGTTGAAGAACTAGTCTGTCTTCTCCTCCGTCTTCCCCATCGACTCCATACAGAGAAGCAAGAGACGCTTTATAAAAGCTCTCCTCCTCTACCCCCTTTTCCTGTTAGAAGACAGTAACTGACTGAGTGTCCCCGTGTTGTTCTAGTCTGCCCAGGACGACAAGACCACAATCCAGTGTGAGACGTCCCCTCCCACCACACCGCGCTCCATGCGCCTGCACAAGGGGGCCAGCCACACTGCCAGCCATGAGGACATCAGAGACATCCGCAGGTAGGAAGCCCCTTTCTGCCTGACCAATATATCACTCTGTTTTCTACAATAGCCATGTTTCTCTCTCTCTCTCCTTCTGTCGTTCTCTTATCTGTCCGTTCATCCATCCCTTCATCCCTCTGTTTCTGATCTTTCAATGTATTTATCTATCCACATCTCTCTCCCTCGCTTTCTCTCTTTCTCCATCTCTCTCTGTATATCTCTTTATGCATTCATGCCCATCTCGCTCCCCCTTCTCTCTCTCGCTCCCCCTTCTCTCTCTCGCCCCCCCTTCTCTCTCTCGCTCCCCCTTCTCTCTCTCGCTCCCCCTTCTCTCTCTCGCTCCCCTTCTCTCTCTCGCTCCCCCTCTCTCCTCGCTCCCCCTTCTCTCTCTCCTCGCTCCCCCTTCTCTCTCTCGCTCCCCCTTCTCTCTCTCGCTCCCCCTTCTCTCTCTCGCTCCCCCTCCTCTCTCTCTCGCTCCCCTTCTCTCTCTCTCTCCCCCCCCTTCTCTCTCGCCCTCGCTCCCTCCCTCTCCTCTCTCCTCGCTCCCCCTTCTCTCTCTCGCTCCCCCCTTCTCTCTCTCGCTCCCCCTCTCTCTCTCGCTCCCCCCTTCTCTCTCGCTCCCCCTTCTCTCTCTCGCCCCCCCTTCTCTCTCTCCTCCCCCTTCTCTCTCTCGCCCCCCCTTCTCTCTCTCGCTCCCCCTTCTCTCTCTCGCTCCCCCTTCTCTCTCTCGCTCCCCCTTCTCTCTCTCGCTCCCCCTTCTCTCTCTCTCGCTCCCCCTTCTCTCTCTCGCTCCCCCCCCCCTTCTCTCTCTCGCTCCCCCTTCTCTCTCTCTCGCCCCCCCCTTCTCTCTCTCGCTCCCCCCTTCTCTCTCTCGCTCCCCTTCTCTCTCTCGCTCCCCTTCTCTCTCTCGCTCCCCCTTCTCTCTCTCTCTCCCCTTCTCTCTCTCGCTCCCCCTTCTCTCTCTCTCTCCCCCTTCTCTCTCTCGCCCCCCCTTCTCTCTCTCGCCCCCCCTTCTCTCTCTCGCTCCCCCTTCTCTCTCTCGCTCCCCCCTTCTCTCTCTCGCTCCCCCTTCTCCTCTCTCGCCGCTCCCCCTTCTCTCTCTCCGCTCCCCCTTCTCTCTCTCGCTCCCCCTTCTCTCTCTCGCTCCCCCTTCTCTCTCTCGCTCCCCTTCTCTCTCTCGCTCCCCCTTCTCTCTCTCGCCCCCCTTCTCTCTTCTCGTCCCCCTTCTCTCTCTCCCTCCCCCTCTCTTCTCTCTCGCTCCCCCTTCTCTCTCTCGCTCCCCCTTCTCTCTCTCGCTCCCCCTTCTCTCTCTCGCTCCCCCTTCTCTCTCTCGCCCCCCCTTCTCTCTCTGTCTCAGTATGACCACCCTACAGGACGGCCAGGGTAGTAACCCCAGCAGCAGTAACAGCAGTCAGGACTCTCTGAACAAGGCAGCCAAGAAGAAGAGCATCAAGTCCTCCATCGGGCGCCTCTTCGGCAAGAAGGAGAAGGGTCGGCCAGGCCCCCCAGGGAGCAAGGAGTCCCCTGGCAGCCAAGGTCAGTCCCCTGGCAGCCAAGGTCAGTCCCCTGGCAGCCAAGGTCAGTCCCCTGGCAGCCAAGGTCAGTCCCCTGGCAGCCAAGGTCAGTCCCCTGGCAGCCAAGGTCAGTCCCCCCCTCCCTAAAACATGCCTGCTGGGTCATGTTCATTAGGCAGCAAACAGAAGAAAACAAGCTGAAACAGGAAGGGACTACCTGCACTGACGTTAACCTCTGACCCTCCATCTGACCCTCACAGCTGGTACCCCTGAGGCAGAGACCTCTCCCCAGGATGCACTGGGGCTGGGAAAACTAGGCGGCCCCGCTGAGAAGAACAGGAAACTGCAGAAGAAGTAGGTGTTTCCACATCCTGTCACCGCTTGTCAGTGACGCAAAGTAGATACGTCAGTAGATACTACTGGAGTGGTAGCTAGACTGGTTCCTTCTAGTTAACAGTAGATAGACTGGAGTGGTAGCTAGACTGGTTCCTTCTAGTTAACAGTAGATACTACTGGAGTGGTAGCTAGACTGGTTCCTTCTAGTTAACAGTAGATAGACTGGAGTGGTAGCTAGACTGGTTCCTTCTAGTTAACAGTAGATACTACTGGAGTGGTAGCTAGACTGGTTCCTTCTAGTTAACAGTAGATGGTACTAGTGGTAGATAGACTGGTGTTTTCTGCTTCCTTCCAATAGATATGAATCTACTCGGTCAACAATAGATCTTGCTGTACTAGAGAGGTCAATCTAGCTCAGATAGGTCTGATTGATGGCTCCAGCCATGCTGCTGTTTATGCTTGTGTGTTCTATATGGCCGTTGTAGATCAGACCCCAGCACTGTAACAGCCCTGTGTTGCTCTATGCTCACCCTGCCGTGTAGCGTGCTGCCACCTGCTCTCGCACACACAGCCCCCTCACCATGCTGTCCCTCCCTGGGTCCTGGCCTCATGTCCCCTCTCCATGCTGTCCCTCCCTGGGTCCTGGCCTCATGTCCCCTCTCCATGCTGTCCCTCCCTGGGTCCTGGCCTCGTGTCCCTGCTCCATGCAGTCCCACCCTGGGTCCTGGCCTCATGCCCCATGCTGTCCCTCCCTGGCCTCATGCCCCATGCTGTCCCTCCCGGGCCTCATGCCCCATGCTGTCCCTCCCGGGCCTCATGCCCCATGCTGTCCCTCCCGGGCCTCATGCCCCATGCTGTCCCTCCCGGGCCTCATGCCCCATGCTGTCCCTCCCGGGCCTCATGCCCCATGCTGTCCCTCCCGGGCCTCATGCCCCATGCTGTCCCTCCCGGGCCTCATGCCCATGCTGTCCCTCCCGGGCCTCATGCCCCATGCTGTCCCTCCCGGGCCTCATGCCCCATGCTGTCCCTCCCGGGCCTCATGCCCCATGCTGTCCCTCCCGGGCCTCATGCCCCATGCTGTCCCTCCCGGGCCTCATACCCCATGCTGTCCCTCCCGGGCCTCATGCCCCATGCTGTCCCTCCCTGGCCTCATGCTCCATGCTGTCCCTCCCAGGGTCCTGGTCTCATACCCCCGCCCGTCCCGTCCACACAAACTCGATCTCCCAATTCACTGCATCTCCTCAGCCACACTGCCAGGGTGGGATTTTCTAAGGGCCAGTTTCCCGCACTCCTATTAATGAATGCTTGTTAGTCCAGGGGTGGACTCTATCTGTGTCTGGGAAACCAGCCCTATGCATTTGTACAGCTTCATGCTTCTAGTTCAGGTTGATATGATGCAGTGTGTCAGCCAGGCTTCCATTTCACATTCATTCATTTTTCTGAACTAATGTCCCCCTTTTTTCTTTAAGTAATCAAGGGGTGACTTGATCATAACTGTATAACTTTCAAATATGCATAAAGTAAGGCGGTTGAATTAGTTTTGTGTTTTGAAGCAAACATTTAATGACACCTTTGATAGATCTATGTTTGTTTGATACAGTTAAAGCTTGGTTCTCATTGGCCTTCGCCACCAGGAGTCCAAGCTTGGTTCTCATTGGTCATCGCCACCAGGAGTCCAAGCTTGGTTCTCATTGGCCATCGCCACCAGGAGCTCTCCTATGTCTAGTTAGGTTATTTTTAATTGGCTTCAGTTCTTTTTATTTAGCTGATTCTGACTCTTTTATTTCATCCCTCTCTCATTCCATCTGTAGTCCAAAGACAGGGTGAGTCATCTCCTCCATGTTGCTTGTTGCTTTGCGCTCTTTGCCTCCAAACAGTTGGCTTCATGCTGCCCTCACCAGCTCTCCTCAGACCTGATGTATTTTCCTCACTGCTATACCTTACAGTACCATCTCAACTAACAGGAATGTGTCTACCTGCCGTTTTTAGAAAGCTTTCTCTGAGCCTCTTCCGGTGTTAACTAAAGAACTAGGATCAACTTATCAGGGTTGGTGTCAAGTCCATTTGAATTCCAGTCAATTCAAACAGTAAACTCAATTCCAAAATGTCCTAATTTGAAAAGCATGGTAGAGAATTGGAATTTTCAGTGTACTTCCTGAATTCAAATGTAATTTTGTCACATTGCGTCGTAAACATGAGACTAACAGGTGTAGTCTAAGAACCGTGGAAGTTGACACTGAGTCAGTCTTGCCAGGTTTTAGTTCTGATC
>NC_042985.1:2808751-2843751 GCF_901001165.1 Salmo trutta | reverse complement strand
AGGTCAAATAGCAGTATTAGATATTAAAATGAATTTGAGTTCAATCCCAGGTTCATTGAGAACAGGACGCTAATGTAGCCTAAAGCATGAGCTGTTGGTTGCATGTCCAGTTTCTAGTTGAGTTGTCTTAACATTAACACTGGTTAAGTAGCATGTTGATGTTGAACTGCCGAACCCAGCACTGCCACAGTCACTAACTCTTACCCGCTTCTCTTCTCTCACCATGCTAACCATGCTAACAACAGGAGGATGACGAGGGCAGCTGGGCCCAGGTTTGCACACCCCTGTCTGTCTCTCTTTTCTCTGGCTGTGGTAGACGACGAGGACATTTCAGTTGGGCAGTTTAGTTCTTCAGTTGGACAGATTGTTGTTTCAGTTTGACTATTTCTCAATAGTTTCAGTTGGACAGATGGTTGTTTCAGTTTGACTATTTCTCAATAGTTTCAGTTGGACAGATAGCTTTTTTGTTTTCTTGCACGGATGCTCTGATAACAGTATGGCTCTTGGTCTCTGTTACTTTAGTCAGCTGCACATTTAAAGGTATCAGCTGCAAATCTGGAGGTATCAGAGAAGGAGGATATTGCAGCAGGAATAATGTAGTTACACACATAGTGATATGGCTTCTCCATCAAACTCTTGTGGTGGCAGACAGACATTGACTCAGATGTCCTGTTTAGAAGCCACAGTCAGGACAGGAGAGAATTATTACAAGCCTCTGCTGTTTAGAAGTTGTTTACAGTTGGGCTACTTCCTTCCCCTCCCACCTATCAAAACACACATCAGTCTAGTTCTCTGACCTCCCACCTATCAAAACACACATCAGTCTAGTTCTCTGACCTCCCACCTATCAAAACACACATCAGTCTAGTTCTCAGACCTCCCACCTATCAAAACACACATCAGTCTAGTTCTCTGACCTCCCACCTATCAAAACGCACATCAGTCTAGTTCTCTGACCTCCCACCTATCAAAACACACATCAGTCTAGTTCTCTGACCTCCCACCTATCAAAACGCACATCAGTCTAGTTCTCTGACCTCCCACCTATCAAAACACACATCAGTCTAGTTCTCTGACCTCCCACCTATCAAAACACACATCAGTCTAGTTCTCAGACCTCCCACCTATCAAAACACACATCAGTCTAGTTCTCAGACCTCCCACCTATCAAAACACACATCAGTCTAGTTCTCTGACCTCCCACCTATCAAAACACACATCAGTCTAGTTCTCTGACCTCCCACCTATCAGAACACACATCAGTCTAGTTCTCTGACCTCCCACCTATCAGAACACACATCAGTCTAGTTCTCTGACCTCCCACCTATCAGAACACACATCAGTCTAGTTCTCTGACCTCCCACCTATCAGAACACACATCAGTCTAGTTCTCTGACCTCCCACCTATCAGAACACAAATCAGTCTAGTTCTCTGACCTCCCACCTATCAGAACACAAATCAGTCTAGTTCTCTGACCTCCCACCTATCAGAACACACATCAGTCTAGTTCTCTCACCTCCCACCTATCAGAACACAAATCAGTCTAGTTCTCTGACCTCCCACCTATCAGAACACACATCAGTCTAGTTCTCTGACCTCCCACCTATCAGAACACACATCAGTCTAGTTCTCTGACCTCCCGCCTATCAGAACACAAATCAGTCTAGTTCTCTGACCTCCCACCTATCAGAACACAAATCAGTCTAGTTCTCTGACCTCCCACCTATCAGAACACACATCAGTCTAGTTCTCTCACCTCCCACCTATCAGAACACACATCAGTCTAGTTCTCTGACCTCCCACCTATCAGAACACACATCAGTCTAGTTCTCTGACCTCCCACCTATCAGAACACACATCAGTCTAGTTCTCTGACCTCCCACCTATCAAAACACACATCGGTCTAGTTCTCTGACCTCCCACCTATCAAAACACACATCAGTCTAGTTCTCTGACCTCCCACCTATCAAAACACACATCAGTCTAGTTCTCAGACCTCCCACCTATCAAAACACACATCAGTCTAGTTCTCTGACCTCCCACCTATCAGAACACACATCAGTCTAGTTCTCTGACCTCCCACCTATCAGAACACAAATCAGTCTAGTTCTCTGACCTCCCACCTATCAGAACACACATCAGTCTAGTTCTCTGACCTCCCACCTATCAGAACACACATCAGTCTAGTTCTCTGACCTCCCACCTATCAGAACACAAATCAGTCTAGTTCTCTGACCTCCCACCTATCAGAACACAAATCAGTCTAGTTCTCTGACCTCCCACCTATCAGAACACACATCAGTCTAGTTCTCTCACCTCCCACCTATCAGAACACAAATCAGTCTAGTTCTCTGACCTCCCACCTATCAGAACACACATCAGTCTAGTTCTCTGACCTCCCACCTATCAGAACACACATCAGTCTAGTTCTCTGACCTCCCACCTATCAGAACACAAATCAGTCTAGTTCTCTGACCTCCCACCTATCAGAACACAAATCAGTCTAGTTCTCTGACCTCCCACCTATCAGAACACACATCAGTCTAGTTCTCTCACCTCCCACCTATCAGAACACACATCAGTCTAGTTCTCTGACCTCCCACCTATCAGAACACACATCAGTCTAGTTCTCTGACCTCCCACCTATCAGAACACACATCAGTCTAGTTCTCTGACCTCCCACCTATCAAAACACACATCGGTCTAGTTCTCTGACCTCCCACCTATCAAAACACACATCAGTCTAGTTCTCTGACCTCCCACCTATCAAAACACACATCAGTCTAGTTCTCTGACCTCCCACCTATCAAAACACACATCAGTCTAGTTCTGACCTCCCACCTATCAGAACACACATCAGTCTAGTTCTCTGACCTCCCACCTATCAAAACGCACATCGGTCTAGTTCTCTGACCTCCCACCTATCAAAACACACATCAGTCTAGTTCTCTGACCTCCCACCTATCAAAACACACATCAGTCTAGTTCTCTCACCTCCCACCTATCAGAACACACATCAGTCTAGTTCTCTGACCTCCCACCTATCAAAACACACATCAGTCTAGTTCTCTGACCTCCCACCTATCAAAACACACATCAGTCTAGTTCTCTGACCTCCCACCTATCAAAACACACATCAGTCTAGTTCTCTGACCTCCCACCTATCAGAACACACATCAGTCTAGTTCTCTCACTGGCCCTAGTTCTGATCTGTGGTTGTAGCTGCACCTAAACCTGCTGTAACTTGCACACAAACATGAACGTACAGACACATGCAGACACTAGATTTTAATGGGGTGATTTCCATCACTTTCCCACCTAGCCTTTTTCTTGTTGTAATGGCCTTACATAGTGATGGTAAACATCCCCCACTAACTTTGACTCTTCAATAGACTCCAAACACAGTCTGACCTAGCCCCTGTCCCTCCCTCCACAGACGCTGGCGTATGGAGACATGAACCATGAGTGGATTGGTAACGAGTGGCTGCCCAGCCTGGGTCTGCCCCAGTACCGCTCCTACTTCATGGAGTCCCTGGTAGACGCACGCATGCTGGACCACCTCACCAAGAAGGACATGAGGGGACAGCTTAAAATGGTGGACAGTTTCCACAGGTAAAAGCCTCAAAATGGTGGACCGTTTCCACAGGTAAATGCCTCAAAATGGTGGACCGTTTCCACAGGTAAAAGCCTCAAAATGGTGGACCGTTTCCACAGGTAAATGCCTCAAAATGGTGGACCGTTTCCACAGGTAAAAGCCTCAAAATGGTGGACCGTTTCCACAGGTAAAAGCTCAAAATTGTGAACAGTTTCCACAGGTAAAAGCTCAAAATGGTGGACAGCTTCCACAGGTATTAGAAACCAAAATGGTTTACAGTTTCCATAGGTAAGGGCCAAAATAAATGGTGGACAGTTCCCACTATTAAGGGCCAAAATGGTGCCATGGACAACTAGGGACGTTCATTTTGTTTCTGTCTAAATGTTTAACCAGTCAATGTGTCTGTGTAACAGGAACAGTTTCCAGTGTGGGGTGATGTGTCTGAGGAGATTGAACTACGACAGGAAGGAGCTGGAGAGAAGGCGTGATGAGACCCAGCTGGAGCTGCAAGGTAACAGCTGGGATAACGGTGAGAGAAAATGACAGTCAACTGAAGGGAGAAATGACCACACTGTTCAGATTTACTCATCATTTAGTTAGCTAAGCTAATAACACTATGGGAGAATCTGGTGTCAGCAACGCTAAGCTAATAACACTATGGGAGAATCTGAAGTGTCAGCAACGCTAAGCTAATAACACTGTGTGAGAATCTGAAGTGTCAGCAACGCTAAGCTAATAACACTGTGGGAGAATCTGGTGTCAGCAACGCTAAGCTAATAACACTATGGGAGAATCTGGTGTCAGCAACGCTAAGCTAATAACACTATGGGAGAATCTGGTGTCAGCAACGCTAAGCTAATAACACTATGGGAGAATCTGGTGTCAGCAACGCTAAGCTAATAACACTATGGGAGAATCTGAAGTGTCAGCAACGCTAAGCTAATAACACTGTGTGAGAATCTGAAGTGTCAGCAACGCTAAGCTAATAACACTGTGGGAGAATCTGAAGTGTCAGCAACGCTAAGCTAATAACACTGTGGGAGAATCTGGTGTCAGCAACGCTAAGATAATAACACTATGGGAGAATCTGGTGTCAGCAACGCTAAGATAATAACACTATGGGAGAATCTGGTGTCAGCAACGCTAAGATAATAACACTATGGGAGAATCTGAAGTGTCCGCAACGCTAAGCTAATAACACTATGGGAGAATCTGAAGTGTCCGCAACGCTAAGCTAATAACACTATGGGAGAATCTGGTGTCAGCAACGCTAAGCTAATAACACTGTGGGAGAATCTGAAGTGTCAGCAACGCTAAGCTAATAACACTGTGGGAGAATCTGGTGTCAGCAACGCTAAGATAATAACACTATGGGAGAATCTGGTGTCAGCAACGCTAAGCTAATAACACTATGGGAGAATCTGGTGTCAGCAACGCTAAGCTAATAACACTATGGGAGAATCTGGTGTCAGCAACGCTAAGCTAATAACACTATGGGAGAATCTGGTGTCAGCAACGCTAAGATAATAACGCTATGGGAGAATCTGAAGTGTCAGTAACGCTAAGATAATAACACTATGGGAGAATCTGAAGTGTCAGTAACGCTAAGCTAATAACACTATGGGAGAATCTGGTGTCAGCAACGCTAAGATAATAACACTATGGGAGAATCTGGTGTCAGCAACGCTAAGCTAATAACACTATGGGAGAATCTGGTGTCAGCAACGCTAAGATAATAACACTATGGGAGAATCTGGTGTCAGCAACGCTAAGCTAATAACACTATGGGAGAATCTGGTGTCAGCAACGCTAAGCTAATAACACTGTGGGAGAATCTGAAGTGTCAGCAACGCTAAGCTAATAACACTGTGGGAGAATCTGGTGTCAGCAACGCTAAGATAATAACACTATGGGAGAATCTGGTGTCAGCAACGCTAAGCTAATAACACTATGGGAGAATCTGGTGTCAGCAACGCTAAGCTAATAACACTATGGGAGAATCTGGTGTCAGCAACGCTAAGCTAATAACACTATGGGAGAATCTGGTGTCAGCAACGCTAAGATAATAACGCTATGGGAGAATCTGAAGTGTCAGTAACGCTAAGCTAATAACACTATGGGAGAATCTGGTGTCAGCAACGCTAAGCTAATAACACTATGGGAGAATCTGGTGTCAGCAACACTAAGATAATAACACTATGGGAGAATCTGAAGTGTCAGTAACGCTAAGCTAATAACACTATGGGAGAATCTGGTGTCAGCAACGCTAAGATAATAACACTATGGGAGAATCTGGTGTCAGCAACGCTAAGCTAATAACACTATGGGAGAATCTGGTGTCAGCAACGCTAAGATAATAACACTATGGGAGAATCTGGTGTCAGCAACGCTAAGCTAATAACACTATGGGAGAATCTGGTGTCAGCAACGCTAAGCTAATAACACTGTGGGAGAATCTGAAGTGTCAGCAACGCTAAGCTAATAACACTGTGGGAGAATCTGGTGTCAGCAACGCTAAGATAATAACACTATGGGAGAATCTGGTGTCAGCAACGCTAAGCTAATAACACTATGGGAGAATCTGGTGTCAGCAACGCTAAGCTAATAACACTATGGGAGAATCTGGTGTCAGCAACGCTAAGCTAATAACACTATGGGAGAATCTGGTGTCAGCAACGCTAAGATAATAACGCTATGGGAGAATCTGAAGTGTCAGTAACGCTAAGCTAATAACACTATGGGAGAATCTGAATTGTGCAGTATTTATCCTTCTATTGTGTCCGTATACACATGTAGAAATGATGGGTTTGTTTGTACAGAGGATTTCTTTGGACTTTTCCTCTGCATTTATTTCCTGATCAATATCAACGTTTTTCTAACACGTAGAGGAATAATTCCCAGCTCTCCAACACTGGGGGGGCAACAAAATGTCAAATTAATTCGTCCTTCCCGATTTTTATTTTTTATTTATTTATTTATTTTCCACAGAGGAATTATTTTTGACTGTCTCTTTGGATGTGTTCCCTGATCATTCCCCAAACGTTTCTGTACCAACTGGTTACCATTTTGTGTACCCTGAGCAGACGTGCTGGTGTGGAGCAACGAGCGTGTGATCAGCTGGGTACAGGCCATGGGGCTGAAGGAGTACAGTAACAACCTGCTGGAGAGCGGCGTACACGGAGCTCTGCTGGCCCTGGATGAAACCTTCGACCACAACGCCCTGGCCCTGCTGCTGCAGATCCCCACCCAGAACACACAGGTAGGTACCCACACAGGACGTAGACACACACACACACACACCCTGGCAGTCAGACAGCGCTCCCAGCTGAGACGTTAGCTCTTGTCTCCTTCGCTCTAAAGAGAGAGGAGACACACTCATTCATCTACTGTCTGTCTCTCCCTCCTTCCTGTGTTGTAGGCGAGAGCAGCTCTGGAGAGTGAGTACAACAGTCTACTGGCCACCGGTACAGAGAGGAGACTAGATGAGGTGAGACACACACATATGATGCACCACACACACACACTTTCTAAACCACACACACTTTTTAAATCACTCACATAAGCACACACTCACTCATACACACGCTTTCTAAAGCTCACACACTCACTCACTCACTCACTCACACACACACACACTTTTTAAATCCCACACACACACACTTTCTAAAGTGCACACACTAACACGCGCGCACGCACACACACACACACACTTTCTAAAGCTCACACACACTCTTTCTAAAGCACACACACTCACTCACACCCACACACAAACTTTCTAAAGCGCACACACTCACTAACACGCACACACACTTTCTAAAGCACACACACACACACACACTCTTTCTAAATCACTCCTCCATGTATATCCGCATCTTTATCTCCTTCCTGCTTCCTCCTCTCTCTGAATCTCTTCCAGGAGGATGATAACAACTTCCGGCGCGCCCCCTCCTGGAGGAAGAAGTTCCGGCCCAAAGACGCCCGGGGGATGTCCCCGGGCTCAGCCGACACCCTGCCCGCCAACTTCAGACTGACCAATAGCAACGCAGCGTCCCCCTCCACGCAGCCCAAAAGGAGCCCCATGGACGGTAGGACAAGGGGTTGGGTCCACGGGGAATGAGGGCTCATTGTGTCTGTGTTATTAGGAGTGGCACTGCTGCGGCTTCATCTCTGTCTTGTTAAGGAGACCTTACACAATATGCTTTCAACAATGGTTTAGTGTTTTCCCAGCTCTAGTGGGTGTGGGTGTGTTATGCTGAGATTGTGAGTGACTAACTAACAGCATGTTTCTGCATGCGGTTTTGCTGTGGGGATGCAGGGAGTCAGTCTGCAATACAGAGGCTGGACACTGCCACAGTCAGGACATACTCCTGCTAACACTACACAGTAAGTTTACATACACACACACACACACACACACACACTTCACAGTGGATCTCTTCTGTTAAAGCAGCTTCTTGTGCCTCTGCTTTCTTGGCTATATTAACGCATGTCTACGCTCCTCCTCTCCTCTTTCTCTCCTTCTCTATTCTGTCATCTTCATCTGCTGCTTCTCTGTCTCTGTCTGCCTCTCTGTCTCTGTCTGCCTCTCTGTCTCTGTCTGCCTCTCTGTCTCTGTCTGCCTCTCTGTCTCTGTCTGCCTCTCTGTCTCTGTCTGCCTCTCTGTCTCTGTCTGCCTCTCTGTCTCTGTCTGCCTCTCTGTCTCTGTCTGCCTCTCTGTCTCTGTCTGCCTCTCTGTCTCTGTCTGCCTCTCTGTCTCTGTCTGCCTCTCTGTCTCTGTCTGCCTCTCTGTCTCTGTCTGCCTCTCTGTCTCTGTCTGCCTCTCTGTCTCTGTCTGCCTCTGTCTCTGTCTGCCTCTGTCTGCCTCTGTCTGCCTCTGTCTGCCTCTCTGTCTCTGTCTGCCTCTGTCTCTGTCTGCCTCTCTGTCTCTGTCTGCCTCTCTGTCTCTGTCTGCCTCTCTG
Organism: Salmo trutta; assembly: GCF_901001165.1. Classification (NCBI taxonomy): domain Eukaryota; kingdom Metazoa; phylum Chordata; class Actinopteri; order Salmoniformes; family Salmonidae; genus Salmo; species Salmo trutta. The sequence goes on along the minus strand of NC_042985.1, from coordinate 2,835,197 downwards.
TCTCTGTCTGCCTCTCTGTCTGCCTCTCTGTCTGCCTCTCTGTCTCTGTCTGCCTCTCTGTCTCTGTCTCTGTCTGTCTGCCTCTCTGTCTCTGTCTGTCTGCCTCTCTGTCTCTGTCTGTCTGCCTCTCTGTCTCTGTCTGCCTCTCTGTCTCTGTCTCTGTCTGTCTGCCTCTCTGTCTCTGCCTGTCTCTCTCTCTCTGTCTGTCTGCCTGTCTCTCTGTCTCTGTCTGTCTGCCTGCCTCTCTGTCTCTGTCTGCCTCTCTGTCTCTGTCTGCCTCTCTGTCTCTGTCTGCCTCTCTGTCTCTGTCTGCCTCTGTCTCTGTCTGCCTCTGTCTGCCTCTGTCTGCCTCTGTCTGCCTCTCTGTCTCTGTCTGCCTCTGTCTCTGTCTGCCTCTCTGTCTCTGTCTGCCTCTCTGTCTCTGTCTGCCTCTCTGTCTGCCTCTCTGTCTGCCTCTCTGTCTCTGTCTGCCTCTCTGTCTCTGTCTCTGTCTGTCTGCCTCTCTGTCTCTGTCTGTCTGCCTCTCTGTCTCTGTCTGTCTGCCTCTCTGTCTCTGTCTGCCTCTCTGTCTCTGTCTCTGTCTGTCTGCCTCTCTGTCTCTGCCTGTCTCTCTCTCTCTGTCTGTCTGCCTGTCTCTCTGTCTCTGTCTGTCTGCCTGCCTCTCTGTCTCTGTCTGCCTGCCTCTCTGTCTCTGTCTGTCTGCCTCTCTGTCTCTGTCTGTCTGCCTCTCTGTCTCTGTCTGTCTGCCTCTCTGTCTCTGTCTGTCTGCCTCTCTGTCTCTGTCTGTCTGCCTGCCTCTCTGTCTCTGCCTGTCTCTCTCTCTCTGTCTGTCTGCCTGCCTCTCTGTCTCTGTCTGTCTGCCTGCCTCTCTGTCTCTGTCTGTCTGCCTGCCTCTCTGTCTCTGTCTGTCTGCCTGCCTCTCTGTCTCTGTCTGTCTGCCTGCCTCTCTGTCTGTCTGCCTGCCTCTCTGTCTCTGTCTGTCTGCCTGCCTCTCTGTCTCTGTCTGTCTGCCTCTCTGTCTCTGTCTGTCTGCCTCTCTGTCTCTGTCTGTCTGTCTGCCTCTCTGTCTCTGTCTGTCTGCCTGCCTCTCTGTCTCTGTCTGTCTGCCTGTCTCTCTGTCTCTGTCTGTCTGCCTGTCTCTCTGTCTCTGTCTGTCTGCCTGTCTCTCTGTCTCTGTCTGTCTGCCTCTGTCTGTCTGCCTCTGTCTGTCTGCCTCTGTCTGTCTGCCTCTCTGTCTCTGTCTGTCTGCCTGTCTCTCTGTCTGCCTCTCTGTCTCTCTACCTCTGTCTCTCTACCTCCTCTTCTCTTAGTTGATCCTCATTATTTCTATAGGTGACTACTGGTTGGAGGATGAGGGGTGTGAGTTTCCCCCCATCAGGAGCAGCTGCTGACCCTGCAAGGACACTTCTCACGGAGTTGTATTGTCATCACAGAGATAAAAGAACTAACAACCACGTCACCAATCTCACTACTAGATTTATCAATCTTTATTGTTCTATTTATGTTAGCAAGCTGGTGGGACATTTCAGTGGTTTTAGATTTGTTATGTATCTGTTACTTCACCCCTCTCTCCCACCTAAATGGAAAAATCCCTCTTTTCTAAAACTGTTCCAATTGTGTCCTTATCAAGGTTAACTCTCAGATGTAACTGAATGTTTTTAGATGGTCTGGAGTTTGTATATTTATATCAACAGACATTATCTAATCATTTTATATATATATATATATATTCCTGATCTTGTATTGACAAGATGTATGTTTTTATTTCTCTGTCCTCTGTTGTTTTTAATCATTGAACTGATGATCGGGTGACTTTAATAAGTGACTTTCTAACTGAATTGGAGCCCATTTCCCTTCTCCCCCAGCCGCTGGTTATCTTCAAGCGTATCCATGGGGATTATTTGTAAATGCAGCTCTTATAGGACAATGAGGATATGTGAATATCAGAAATATTGCTGGAGTTCTGAATGACATTGTTTCACAAACTGCTACAACGCTGCGGTCGCTAAGCACCGGGCGGACCGTAACCACAGGCCCTAGGTAACTGTGACGACAGGTGAAACAACTCTCTTTCTCTTTGTTCTTTTCCTGTGAAACCAAACCTGTAGAAAGACTGAAACAAAAGCCATAAACAGTAGTGAAGACCAGGGCTGTTTTCAGATGCATCGCTTGGTAAGAGACCGTTCCACTGTGTAGGATCTCCAATTCTCCAGTCAACCTCGCATGCCCAAACTCTCCATTCCTCTTTCCCTCCTTCTCCTCATCCCTCTCTTTCCCCTGCCTTCCCCTGGAGCACGCTAACGGGAGCCAGACCTGAGCCGAAAGCGTGGCGGCTCTACTATCGACGGACCAAGTCCACTGTGGCCTAAACTGATCCCAGCGACTAGCTACTCACCCGAGGTGGAGCGATCCACCCACAGACCTTTAACCAACACGTTGTACTACGGAGACTTCTAATCAAGCCTGATGTTTTTCTTTTCTTACCTCCTTTCTCTGGCTGTCTTATTTATTTGTCATCTCCGTCGTGTTTGTTGCTTTCTCCGTTTGATTTTTAGAAGTTGCCATTTTTTAAAGCTGTTTCTGAGTGTTTTAACACAGGTTGCTGTGGCAATACTTTTTCAAGACAGATAATGTCACGGAAGCGAAGACTTCCTTTCCACCCTACATTAGTTATGTTATTCCCTTTGTGATTTTGTCATTTTATAATGCACAAAGCAAATGCTGATTTTTTTATTTTTATCTCCAGTTTTCCCCATTTGTATTCTCCTGCTCTGGTAACAAAATGATGTACAGTCTGAGTACTTAACTATTTCATCACAGTATTATTTATGGATTACTTTCAATAAAATACTGAAACTTATTTTCCACTGCCAATAAAAAGCTTAAGTCTTTGTGTTTTTAATGCATCTCTTGCCTTTACAGTCATGTTAAAAACACCTTCCAGTGACTCGGTTGGGGCTTGTACAGTTGTACACCACTATGTCCTGACGAGGGGAAGGCTAACTTTGAAACAGAAACAAAAACATTGTCATTTGTGGCTCACACGGTTGCAATATATTCTGGGAGCTTTACTTAAATGTCCCATGTTTTCCAGAAATCCTGGTTGGAGGGTTCTGGATTTCTTGTTTATTTCTGGGAATTTGAGGAAAGTTACTGGGATTTTACAACTCTGGTCGCTCAGCTGGCCCTTGCAATGCTTTGGATTCAGCATCGTCAACTTTTTATTTGGAAATTATATTTGTCCAGGGGTGGCAAGGAAATTTATATTTTTGAGCCATATGTTTGCAGCCCGATTCTCAAAGCCCTCGTGAATTTCACAGTGAACATGAAAGTAATGAGTGACCGATGATCTTTTATAACTGCAATAAGCTGTCATCAAGATCTCTTTCTGTGGTTAAAGAGGCCATCTAGTGGCAAATTGTGTGGTCATAACTTTTTTCAATACAGCCTAAAATAGTCATTTCACTTCATCCCCATTGTTTCAAAGGAATTGCTCTATTAAACAACTGCATTGTTTTATGGTGTGAAATGAAAATGTATTTCCTCTTCAGTTCTTTGTACCAGTTTGACACCTATAGTTGTTGTTTGGGCTAAACTTTCCTACTGAACAATTCATGGCACCTTCAATTCTGTTCCAAACCTAGCAGAAAGAATGTCTGAGCCATTGCATTGTGCTTCAATTGTAAAAGACAAGATGACATGATTTCACAAATAACGAGCAAGTACTCGTGTGACTGGTAATGCTTCTTCATTATTCAAATGTGATTTGATTTTCAAGATACAGAGTAATGTATATTAACGCTTACCATGGAATCGCTATTGTTCCGTTTTAAAATGTGTCCGGTTTCCAAGTTTATATCTGTTGCAATATATAAAAGAGATGAACTGTGCAATAAAATAAAATATACAGGTATCATTATCCGGAGGAAACATTTCAGTTGAATGCATTCTTTCCCTAAATGGTTAGTAAAGCAAACAATAATTGTCTGTTTAAAAATCCCTAGACAAGTACTGTTTTAAACTGAGTCTACTTTAGATCACATCAAACACCAACCCTGAATTCATTCATAGTCAATTCTGATGTACATTAATATTTTGTCCATTTTAGATATATTTAAAACATCTACTACAGTTGTCATTTAGTGAAGTGTTTATGGCTGGTTTCAGTGTTCATGGCTGGTTGCAGTGTTCCTGGCTGGTTGCAGTGTTCATGGCTGGTTGCAGTGTTCATGGCTGGTTGCAGTGTTCCTGGCTGGTTGCAGTGTTCATGGCTGGTTGTAGTGTTCATGGCATCTATTCCTCTATCCGCTGTAGTACTGTCACAGCATATTTATTTATTTATTTAACTAGGTAAGTCAGTTAAGAACAAATTCTTATTTACAATGACGGCCTACCCCGGCCAAACCCAGACGACGCTGGACCTATTGTGCGCAGCACTATGGGACACCCAATCACGGCCGGTTGTGATACAGCCTGGATTTGAACCAGGGTGTCTGTAGTAACAAGGAGCCAGATCTCTCGCAGGATGAATTCATCTGAAGCATTCGTTTAGAAGTCCAGTTGTGGGAGAAGTTGAAGCTCGATGAAACTTGACTGACATTCTGCCAATTCTCTCGTCGATGAAACATTCGATCTCAATGCAGTTTTCTGTTCCCAAAACAAATCTATAGCGAACAGAGTGGGCTAAGTGCAAAATACATGCTAGACCGCGCTTGGCTCTGCCCACCTGCAAGATGTCGCTGTGTCGTATGGTTGCAGTCTTGTGAGCTTCGACACAACTTTGCTATTTTGTTATTCATTTGCCATTTTAACTTTGCTATTTTGTTATTCGTTTATCATTTAACTTTACTTTTTTGTACATAATGTTTCCTCTCTCTGTTTCTTCCATGCACTCTTCGACAAAAACAACAGAGCCTTGCATGAGGAGCCCCGCGTGATATCACTCTCTGAGGCTGACTTAAGGCTTTCAAACAGGTCAACACTCGTGAGAATGCAGGGCCAAACGGTATTCCAGGCTGTGTCCTCAGGGCTGTGCAGACCAGCTGGGAGGCGTCTTCACAGAAATGTTCAATCTCTCCTTGTCCCAGTCTGTAATCCCCATGTTTCAAGTTCACTACCATCATTCCTGTTCCCAACCTGCCACAATAACTACCACCCTGTAGCACTCACATCTGTAATCATGAAGTGCTTTGAAGGCTGTTCGTGGCACACATCAATTCCATCATCCCAGACACCCTGGACCCACTCCAATTTGCGCCCCCAACAAATCCACAGACAACGCAATCTCAATTGCACTCCACACTGTCCTCTCCCGCCTAGAAACGAGGAATACCTGTGTTCCTTGGCGTCCACATTACTGAGGACTTAACATGGTCCTCTCACACCAGCACAGTCATGAAGAAGGTGTGACAGTGCCTCTTTCCCCTTCGGAGACTGAAGAGATTTGGCACGGCCCCTCAGATCCTCAGGAACCTTTACAGGTGTACCATCGAGAGCATCCTGACTGGTTGTATCACCGCCTGGTATGGCAACTACTCCATCCACAACCGCAAGGACCTACAGAGGGTGGTGCAGATGGCCATCCAAGACATTTATGCCCGAAAAACTGCCAAGGACTCCAGCCACCTGAGCCATGGACAGTCCTCTGCTCCTGTCCCGCAGGCGGTACCGGAGCATCGAGTCGTGGACCAACAGGCAACAATTCTAACCATTTTACTGAGTTACAGCTCATATGAGGAAATCAGTCAATTTAAATAAATTCATGTGGCCCTAATCTAAGGATTTCACACGACTGGGAATACAGATAAGCATATGTTGTTTACAAAAAAAATAAATGGGCCCCAGGATCTCGTCGCAGTATTTTTGAACATTCAAATTGCCATTGATAAAATCCAATTGTGTTCGTTGTTCGTAGTTTCTGCCTGCCCATACCATAACCCCACCTCCACCATGGGGCACTCTGTTCACAATGTTGACATCAGCAAACCGCTCTCCCGCACGACGCCATACACGTGGTCTGTGGATGTGAGGCCGGTTGGCCAAATTCTCTAAAATGACTTTGGAGGCAGTTTATGGTAGAGAAATGAACGTGAAACTCTGCCAACAGCTCTGGTGGACATCCCTGCAGTCAGCATGCCAATTGCAAGCTCCCTCAACTTAAGACATCTGTGGCAAAACTGCACATTTTAGAGTGGCCTTTTATTGTCCCCAGCAAAAGGGGCACCTGTGTAATGATCATGCTGTTTAATCAGCTTCTTGATATGTCACACCTGTCAGGTGGATGGATTATCTTGGCAAAGGAGAAATGCTCACTAACATAGATGTAAATAAATTTGAGCAAAATAAGCTTTTTGTGCATATTGAACACTTCTGGAATCTTTTATTTCAGCTCATGAAACATGGGACCAAGACTTTACATGTTGCATTTGTCATTTTGTTCAGTGTAGCTTCTTTCCCCAGGCCATAAGACTGTTGAATAGATAACTACTAATGCCCTTCCTCTCTACCACAGACTATCTGCACTGACTCTATGCCTATTCTCAGGTCATATCAGACCTGTATATCAGAACCCTGTATATCAGACCTGTATATCAGACCTGTATATCAGACCTGTATATCAGACCCCTGTATATCGGACCCCTGTATATCAGACCTGTATATCAGACCCCTGTATATCAGGCCCCTGTATATCAGACCTGTATATCAGACCTGTATATCAGACCTGTATATCAGACCCCTGTATATCGGACCCCTGTATATCAGACCTGTATATCAGACCCCTGTATATCAGACCTGTATATCAGACCCCTGTATATCAGACCTGTATATCAGACCCCTGTATATCAGACCCCTGTATATCAGACCTGTATATCAGACCCCTGTATATCAGACCCCTGTATATCAGACCTGTATATCAGACCTGTATATCAGACCCCTGTATATCAGACCCCTGTATATCAGACCTGTATATCAGACCCCTGTATATCAGACCCCTGTATATCAGACCCCTGTATATCGGACCTGTATATCAGACCCCTGTATATCGGACCCCTGTATATCGGACCTGTATATCAGACCCCTGTATATCAGACCCCTGTATATCAGACCTGTATATCAGACCCCTGTATATCAGACCCCTGTATATCGGACCCCTGTATATCGGACCTGTATATCAGACCCCTGTATATCAGACCCCTGTATATCAGACCCCTGTATATCAGACCTGTATATCAGACCCCTGTATATCAGACCCCTGTATATTAGACCCCTGTATATCAGACCCCTGTATATCAGACCTGTATATCGGACCCCTGTATATCGGACCCCTGTATATCGAACCCCTGTATATCAGGCCCCTGTATATCAGACCTGTATATCGGACCCCTGTATATCGGACCCCTGTATATCAGACCCCTGTATATCGGACCCCTGTATATCGGACCCCTGTATATCGGACCCCTGTATATCAGACCCCTGTATATCAGACCCCTGTATATCGGACCCCTGTATATCGGACCCCTGTATATCAGACCCCTGTATCTCAGACCCCTGTATATTAGACCTGTATATCAGACCCCTGTATATCAGACCCCTGTATATCAGACCCCTGTATATCAGACCTGTATATCAGACCTGTATATCAGACCCCTGTATATCAGACCCCTGTATATCAGACCCCTGTATATCAGACCTGTATATCGTACCCCTGTATATCGGACCCCTGTATATCAGACCCCTGTATATTAGACCCCTGTATATCAGACCTGTATATCAGACCCCTGTATATCGGACCCCTGTATATCAGACCCCTGTATATCAGACCCCTGTATATCAGACCTGTATATCAGACCCCTGTATATCGGACCCCTGTATATCGGACCCCTGTATATCAGACCCCTGTATATCGGACCCCTGTATATCGGACCCCTGTATATCGGACCCCTGTATATTGGACCCCTGTATATCAGACCTGTATATCAGACCTGTATATCAGACCTGTATATCGGACCCCTGTATATCAGACCCCTGTATATCAGACCTGTATATCGGACCCCTGTATATCGAACCCCTGTATATCGGACCCCTGTATATCGGACCCCTGTATATCAGACCCCTGTATATCAGACCCCTGTATATCAGACCTGTATATCAGACCCCTGTATATCAGACCTGTATATCAGACCTGTATATCAGACCCCTGTATATCAGACCCCTGTATATCAGACCTGTATATCGGACCCCTGTATATCAGACCCCTGTATATCGGACCCCTGTATATCGGACCCCTGTATATCAAACCCCTGTATATCAGACCCCTGTATATCAGACCTGTATATCGGACCCCTGTATATCGGACCCCTGTATATCAGACCCCTGTATATCAGACCCCTGTATATCGGACCCCTGTATATCGGACCTGTATATCAGACCCCTGTATATCGGACCCCTGTAAATCGGACCCCTGTATATCGGACCCCTGTATATCGGACCTGTATATCAGACCCCTGTATATCAGACCTGTATATCAGACCCCTGTATATCGGACCCCTGTATATCGGACCCCTGTATATCGAACCTGTATATCAGACCCCTGTATATCAGACCCCTGTATATCAGACCCCTGTATATCAGACCCCTGTATATTAGACCCCTGTATATCAGACCCCTGTATATCAGACCCATGTATATCAGACCTGTATATCGGACCCCTGTATATCAGACCCCTGTATATCGGACCCCTGTATATCGGACCCCTGTATATCGAACCCCTGTATATCAGACCCCTGTATATCAGACCTGTATATCGCACCCCTGTATATCGGACCCCTGTATATCAGACCCCTGTATATCACCCCTGTATATCGGACCCCTGTATATCGGACCCCTGTATATCAGACCTGTATATCAGACCCCTGTATATCGGACCCCTGTATATCGGACCCCTGTATATCAGACCCCTGTATCTCAGACCCCTGTATATTAGACCTGTATATCAGACCCCTGTATATCAGACCTGTATATCAGACCTGTATATCAGACCCCTGTATATCAGACCCCTGTATATTAGACCTGTATATCAGACCCCTGTATATCAGACCACTGTATATCAGACCTGTATATCGGACCCCTGTATATCGGACCCCTGTATATTAGACCCCTGTATATCAGACCTGTATATCAGACCCCTGTATATCAGACCACTGTATATCAGACCTGTATATCGGACCCCTGTATATCGGACCCCTGTATATCGGACCCCTGTATATTAGACCCCTGTATATCAGACCTGTATATCAGACCCCTGTATATCGGACCCCTGTATATCAGACCCCTGTATATCAGACCTGTATATCAGACCCCTGTATATCGGACCCCTGTATATCGGACCCCTGTATATCAGACCCCTGTATATCAGACCCCTGTATATCAGACCTGTATATCAGACCCCTGTAAATCGGACCCCTGTATATCGGACCCCTGTATATCGGACCCCTGTATATCAGACCTGTATATCAGACCTGTATATCAGACCTTTGTATATCGGACCCCTGTATATCAGACCTGTATATCGGACCCCTGTATATCGAACCCCTGTATATCGGACCCCTGTATATCGGACCCCTGTATATCAGACCCCTGTATATCAGACCCCTGTATATCAGACCCCTGTATATCAGACCCCTGTATATCGGACCCCTGTATATCGGACCCCTGTATATCAGACCCCTTTATATCAGACCCCTGTATATCAGAGACCTGTATATCAGACCTGTATATCAGACCTGTATATCAGACCCCTGTATATCAGACCTGTATATCAGACCCCTGTATATCAGACCTGTATATCAGACCCCTGTATATCAGACCCCTGTATATCAGACCCCTGTATATCAGACCCCTGTATATCGGACCCCTGTATATCGGACCCCTGTATATCAGACCCCTTTATATCAGACCCCTGTATATCAGAGACCTGTATATCAGACCTGTATATCAGACCTGTATATCAGACCCCTGTATATCAGACCTGTATATCAGACCCCTGTATATCAGACCTGTATATCGGACCCCTGTATATCAGACCCCTGTATATCAGAGACCTGTATATCAGACCTGTATATCAGACCCCTGTATATCAGACCCCTGTATATCAGACCTGTATATCAGACCCCTGTATATCGGACCCCTGTATATCAGACCCCTGTATATCAGACCCCTGTATATCAGACCTGTATATTAGACCCCTGTATATCAGACCCCTGTATATCAGACCCCTGTATATCAGACCCCTGTATATCGGACCCCTGTATATCAGACCCCTTTATATCAGACCCCTGTATATCAGAGACCTGTATATCAGACCTGTATATCAGACCTGTATATCAGACCCCTGTATATCAGACCTGTATATCAGACCCCTGTATATCAGACCTGTATATCGGACCCCTGTATATCAGACCCCTGTATATCAGAGACCTGTATATCAGACCTGTATATCAGACCTGTATATCAGACCTGTATATTACACCTGTATATCGGACCTGTATTTAACAGCATCCTCATGTTTCTTCTCATGTCCTGTTTTATTTCTATCTCACTGGCTTCATTGTGCAATGATGGGAAGGAGCTCACAAGTTAACGTTTCACTGTACTGTTTTAGACCTGCTTCATCCTGTGCATGTGACATTCAAACTAAACTTGAAACTCCTTGTTCTGCCCACTATGTTTCATTTGCTCCCTTTGGAAACAACACTGCTGGTGTATCTTGCTTTACTTCTGAAAATCTTTTGACTGATTTCTAACGGAGGTTGACTGTCCACTCTTGAATCACGTAGCAGGAGTCACAGAAGAGCCGTCGGTTCCGTATTCTGACCTCCGCTCCGACCTCCGATGCGCCCAGCAGCTCAGACTTACAGTTGATGCACTTGAAACAGGTCAAATGATAAACAAGCCCCAGGGACTCGATGACCATGGCGGCTCCCTTGACCAGTGCCATGTCACAGAAAGTACAGATTCTCTTGCCACTCACTGTCCTGCTGCTTTCATGCACAGATAGGAATGACTGGGACTTGGGGCCAGTAGAAGAGGAAGAGGAGGAGGGTGAGGGAGAGCGCTGGTTGCTTCCAACCCCGGCTCCTCTGAGGGAGCTCATGGAGAGAGAGGACTTTGTGGCTGAGCCGGAATGACCTCTGACCCCGCCGATGTAGGTGTTGAGGGCAGAGTGAGGCCAACTGTAGTTGAGGATGGAGGAGGTGCTTTCCGGTGTCCACGACGAGTGCCAGGAAGAGCAGATGTCCAGGTTGTCGAGAGACTTGCCTTTCCTGATGGGTCCGGCGGCAGGGTGCTTGCTGGTGGAGCACTGGCGGATCCAGCTGTTGTCGTTGCGTAGTCTGACTTTCTTTTTCATCTCCTGCAGGATCTGCTGCCTCTCCAGCTGTGCCTTGGGCAGGTTCTGCTGACCCTTTATCCACGATGCCTCACCCAGCCCGTCACTGCTCGTCACTTTGATCTCTGATTTCTCCACATGGTCCAGCTCAGGAGTGGATTTGGACTTTGCCCTGTCTGCCATGGATGTCTCAGGCTGGACCTTGCCGGTATAGCCATAGGAGTCCTCCATCGATTGCTTCTCCCTCTCTCTCTCCCTCTCCTTCTCTCTGCACTGTTGTTCCGCAGTCTCCTGGTGCCCCCTCTCTTCTTCCCTAAAGTCCTCCTTCCTCGTCTGCCACCTCAGCCCCTCCTCCTGTCTCTGTCTCCTTCCCTCTTCCTGGTGCCCGCTCTCCTCTTCCCTAATGTCCTCCTTCCTCGTCTGCCACCTCAGCCCCTCCTCCTGTCTCAGTCTCCTTCCTTCTTCGTCCTGTTCCTCTCTCGTCTTCTTCTCCAAGTTGTTTCTCCGTAGTACGACTTCTTCAGTGACATCCACTATGACGTGTTTCCTCAGTGCTTGTATTATAAAGTGCTTCCTAACGTGTTTCTCACAGTAGTAGACAGAGCAGGTCAGACAAAGCTTCATGGCTTTGCGCTCAGAGCAGATGTCACATGGTTCTCCTGGTCTGGTTATTGATCGGGAAAAGAAAAGAGGAATGACCTACTAATCAAATACATGGATCAATAAAACATATGTTAGATCTACTACACATTCTATCAAATACATGGATCAATAAAACATCTGTTAGATTTACTAGACATTCTATCAAATCCATGATCCTCCCACAATGCAGGCGATGCTGCAGGATGAAGTTGGTGAAGAGAAACTGCAGAAACTTGCAGTCGACACTTCATGACCTTTGATCACATAATTTTTTCTAAAGTTCATGCATTCGACATTTAGTCAGACAATTTTTATCCCCAGAACGGAAAACACTTTGAAAGACTTAACAAAAGTGATCCGCCCAAAATTGTTCATTGAGACGATTCAATACTTTGGTCCCACACAGTCACCCAGAGAATCTGCGCATGTGCTGGGGTGCGCATCACTCTGCTAACCGTGGTAGCTACGTGAACAAAACAGCAGTAGCATCCTTAAATATTTTATTATAATGAGGTAAAGCAGTAGCATCCTTTAATATTTTATTATAATGAGGTAAAGCAGTAGCATCCTTTAATATTTTATTATAATGAGGTAAAGCAGTAGCATCCTTTAATATTTTATTATAATGAGGTAAAGCAGTAGCATCCTTTAATATTTTATTATAATGAGGTAAAGCAGTAGCATCTTATATTTTATTATAATGAGGTAAAGCAGTAGCATCCTTTAATATTTTATTATATGGAGGTAAATGTCACGTCCTGGCCAGTATAAGGGTTAATTGGTATTGTAGTTTGGTCAGGACGTGGCAGAGGGTATTTGTTTTATGTGGTTAGAGGTGGTGGTTTTTCTAAAAAGGGCATTTGATTTATGTATTCCGGGGTTTTTGGGCACTGTTCCTTGTTTATGTAATTCTATGTTTAGTCTAGGTATCTATTTCTATGTTGAGTTAATTGGGGTGGACTTCCAATTGAAGGCATCTGTTTGGTGTTGCCTTTGATTGGAAGTCCTATATTAGTTGGGTGTGTTTGTCTGTGTATTTGTGGGAGATTGTTTCGTGTTTAGCATGTTTCGTGTTTAGCATGTGTGAACCTAACAGGACTGTCAGTAATTTGTGAGTTCGTTTTGTTATTTTTTGAATGTTCACTTTGAGTTTATTAAATGTTCAAAATGAACTATATCAACTCTGCTGCATATTGGTCATCTTTTTCCAAAGATGATTTCGCTATATCGTCAAACGACGAGGAAATTCCTGACAGTAAAGCAGTAGCGCCCTTTAATATTTTATTATAATGAGGTAAAGCAGTAGTGTCCTTTAATATTGTATTAAATGCTGGTAAAGCAGTAGCATCCTTTAATATTTTATTATATGGAGGTAAAGCAGTAGCATCCTTTAATATTTTATTATAATGAGGTAAAGCAGTAGCATCCTTTAATATTTTATTATATGGAGGTAAAGCAGTAGCATCCTTTAATATTTTATTATAATGGTAAAGCAGTAGCATCCTTTAATATTTTATTATAATGAGGTAAAGCAGTAGCATCCTTTAATATTTTATTATAATGAGGTAAAGCAGTAGCATCCTTTAATATTGTATTAAATGCTGGTAAAGCAGTACCATTCTTTAATATTTTATTATATGGAGGTAAAGCAGTAGCATCCTTTAATATTTTATTATAATGAGGTAAAGCAGTAGCATCCTTTAATATTTTATTATATGGAGGTAAAGCAGTAGCATCCTTTAATATTTTATTATATGGAGGTAAAGCAGTAGCATCCTTTAATATTTTATTATATGGAGGTAAAGCAGTAGCATCCTTTAATATTTTATATGATGGTAAAGCAGTAGCATCCTTTAATATTTTATTATAATGAGGTAAAGCAGTAGCATCCTTTAATATTTTATTATAATGAGGTAAAGCAGTAGCATCCTTTAATATTTTATTATAATGTAACGGCCGTTGTCAGAATTAGACCAAGGTGCAGCGGAGGATGTGTTCATCATTAGAATTTTAATTGAAAAAGAGAACACTACAAAAATAAACAAAAGACGACAGCAAAATAGTCCTGTCAGGAAATACTCTAAACAGAAAACAATCACCCACAAAAACCCAAAGGAAAAACAGGCTACTTATGTGTGACTCCCAATCAGCAACAACGAACTACAGCTGTGCCTGATTGGGAGCCACACACGGCCCAAAACAAAGAAATACAAAAACATAGAAAAATGAACATAGAACGCCCACCCAATGTAACACCCTGGCCTAACCAAAATAAAGAACAAAACCCCTCTCTATGGCCAGGGCGTTACAGATATTGAGGTAAAGCAGTAGCATCCTTTAATATTTTATTATATGGAGGTAAAGCAGTAGCATCTTATATTTTATTATAATGATGTAAAGCAGTAGCATCCTTTAATATTTTATTGTAATGAGGTAAAGCAGTAGCATCCTTTAATATTTTATTATATGGAGGTAAAGCAGTAGCATCCTTTAATATTTTATTGTAATGAGGTAAAGCAGTAGCATCCTTTAATATTTTATTGTATGGAGGTAAAGCAGTAGCATCCTTTAATATTGTATTAAATGCTGGTAAAGCAGTAGCATCCTTTAATATTTTATTAAATGCTGGTAAAGCAGTAGCATCCTTTAATATTTTATTATAATGAGGTAAAGCAGTAGCATCCTTTAATATTGTATTAAATGCTGGTAAAGCAGTAGCATCCTTTAATATTTTATTGTAATAAGGTAAAGCAGTAGCATCCTTTAATATTTTATTACATGCTGGTAAAGCAGTAGCATCCTTTAATATTTTATTATATGGAGGTAAAGCAGTAGCATCCTTTAATATTTTATTATATGGAGGTAAAGCAGTAGCATACTTTAATATTTTATTATATGGAGGTAAAGCAGTAGCATCCTTTAATATTTTATTACATGCTGGTAAAGCAGTAGCATCCTTTAATATTTTATTATAATGAGGTAAAGCAGTAGCATTCTTTAATATTGTATTAAATGCTGGTAAAGCAGTAGCATCCTTTAATATTTTATTATAATGTAACGGCCGTCGTCAGAATTAGACCAAGGTGCAGCGGAGGATGTGTTCATCATTAGAATTTTAATTGAAAAAGAGAACACTACAAAAATAAACAAAAGACGACAGCAAAATAGTCCTGTCAGGAAATACTCTAAACAGAAAACAATCACCCACAAAAACCCAAAGGAAAAACAGACAAATTATGTGTGACTCCCAATCAGCAACAACGAACTACAGCTGTGCCTGATTGGGAGCCACACACGGCCCAAAACAAAGAAATACAAAAACATAGAAAAATGAACATAGAACGCCCACCCAATGTAACACCCTGGCCTAACCAAAATAAAGAACAAAACCCCTCTCTATGGCCAGGGCGTTACAGATATTGAGGTAAAGCAGTAGCATCCTTTAATATTTTATTATATGGAGGTAAAGCAGTAGCATCTTATATTTTATTATAATGAGGTAAAGCAGTAGCATCCTTTAATATTTTATTGTAATGAGGTAAAGCAGTAGCATCCTTTAATATTTTATTATACGCAGGTAAAGCAGTAGCATCCTTTAATATTGTATTAAATGCTGGTAAAGCAGTAGAATCCTTTAATATATGGAGGTAAAGCAGTAGCATCCTTTAATATTTTATTATACGCAGGTAAAGCAGTAGCATCCTTTAATATTGTATTAAATGCTGGTAAAGCAGTAGCATCCTTTAATATTTTATTATATGGAGGTAAAGCAGTAGCATCCTTTAATATTTTATTATAATGAGGTAAAGCAGTAGTGTCCTTTAATATTTTATTATAATGAGGTAAAGCAGTAGCATCCTTTAATATTTTATTATAATGAGGTAAAGCAGTAGCATCCTTTAATATTTTATTATATGATGGTAAAGCAGTAGCATCCTTTAATATTTTATTATATGGAGGTAAAGCAGTAGCATCCTTTAATATTTTATTATATGGAGGTAAAGCAGTAGCATCCTTTAATATTTTATTATATGGAGGTAAAGCAGTAGCATCCTTTAATATTTTATTATATGATGGTAAAGCAGTAGCATCCTTTAATATTTTATTATATGGAGGTAAAGCAGTAGCATCCTTTAATATTTTATTATATGGAGGTAAAGCAGTAGCATCCTTTAATATTTTATTATATGGAGGTAAAGCAGTAGCATCCTTTAATATTTTATTATATGGAGGTAAAGCAGTAGCATCCTTTAATATTTTATTATATGGAGGTAAAGCAGTAGCATCCTTTAATATTTTATTATATGGAGGTAAAGCAGTAGCATCCTTTAATATTTTATTATAATGAGGTAAAGCAGTAGCATCCTTTAATATTTTATTATATGGAGGTAAAGCAGTAGCATCCTTTAATATTTTATTATATGGAGGTAAAGCAGTAGCATCCTTTAATATTTTATTATATGGAGGTAAAGCAGTAGTGTCCTTTAATATTTTATTAAATGCTGGTAAAGCAGTAGAATCCTTTAATATTGTATTAAATGCTGGTAAAGCAGTAGCATCCTTTAATATTTTATTATAGGCTGGTAAAGCAGTAGCATCCTTGGAGGTTCTGTGTTTTAGAAGGTAGAATAGAGGGTCTTACCCTGCTTTTGGCTGAGAGACCTTTTCTCTCTCTTTGAAATAACAAGGGGAATCCATTGAACGGTCACTCTTCATTGATGTTACTGACATAACTGGAGGGAACAGAAGAGAGAAACTATAACAATACAGAGAGACAGTACACAGACACGTATTATAGTCCTATAACAATACAGAGAGACAGTACAGAGACATGTATTATAGTCCTATAACAATACAGAGAGACAGTACACAGACACGTATTATAGTCCTATAACAATACAGAGAGACAGTACACAGACACGTATTATAGTCCTATAACAATACAGAGAGACAGTACACAGACACGTATTATAGTCCTATAACAATACAGAGAGACAGTACACACACGTATTATAGTCATATAACAATACAGAGAGACAGTACACACACGTATTATAGTCCTATAACAATACAGAGAGACAGTACAGACACGTATTATAGTCCTATAACAATACAGGGAGACAGTACACAGACACGTATTATAGTCCTATAACAATACAGAGAGACAGTACAGAGACACGTATTATAGTCCTATAACAATACAGAGAGACGGTACACAGACACGTATTATAGTCCTATAACAATACAGAGAGACAGTACACAGAAACGTATTATAGTCCTATAACAATACAGAGAGACAGTACACAGACACGTATTATAGTCCTATAACAATACAGAGAGACAGTACACAGGCACGTATTATAGTCCTATAACAATACAGAGAGACAGTACAGAGACCCGTATTATAGTCCTATAACAATACAGAGAGACAGTACACAGGCACGTATTATAGTCCTATAACAATACAGAGAGACAGTACACAGACACGTATTATAGTCCTATAACAATACAGAGAGACAGTACACAGACACGTATTATAGTCCTATAACAATACAGAGAGACAGTACAGAGACACGTATTATAGTCCTATAACAATACAGAGAGACAGTACACAGACACGTATTATAGTCCTATAACAATACAGAGAGACAGTACACAGACACGTATTATAGCCCTATAACAATACAGAGAGACAGTACACAGACACGTATTATAGCCCTATAACAATACAGAGAGACAGTACACACACGTATTATAGTCCTATAACAATACAGAGAGACAGTACAGAGGCACGTATTATAGTCCTATAACAATACAGAGAGACAGTACACAGACACGTATTATAGTCCTATAACAATACAGAGAGACAGTACAGAGACATGTATTATAGTCCTATAACAATACAGAGAGACAGTACACAGACACGTATTATAGTCCTATAACAATACAGAGAGACAGTACACAGACACGTATTATAGTCCTATAACAATACAGAGAGACAGTACACAGACACGTATTATAGTCCTATAACAATACAGAGAGACAGTACACACACGTATTATAGTCATATAACAATACAGAGAGACAGTACACACACGTATTATAGTCCTATAACAATACAGAGAGACAGTACAGACACGTATTATAGTCCTATAACAATACAGGGAGACAGTACACACACGTATTATAGTCCTATAACAATACAGAGAGACAGTTCAGAGACACGTATTATAGTCCTATAACAATACAGAGACACAGTACACAGACACGTATTATAGTCCTATAACAATACAGAGAGTCAGTACACAGACACGTATTATAGTCCTATAACAATACAGAGAGACAGTACACAGACACGTATTATAGTCCTATAACAATACAGAGAGACAGTACACAGACACGTATTATAGTCCTATAACAATACAGGGAGACAGTACACAGACACGTATTATAGTCCTATAACAATACAGAGAGACAGTACAGAGACACGTATTATAGTCCTATAACAATACAGAGAGACAGTACACAGACACGCATTATAGTCCTATAACAATACAGAGAGACAATACAGACACGTATTATAGTCCTATAACAATACAGAGAGACAGTACACAGACACGTATTATAGTCCTATAACAATACAGAGAGACAGTACACAGACACGTATTATAGCCCTATAACAATACAGAGAGATAGTACACAGACACGTATTATAGCCCTATAACAATACAGAGAGACAGTACACACACGTATTATAGTCCTATAACAATACAGAGAGACAGTACAGAGGCACGTATTATAGTCCTATAACAATACAGAGAGACAGTACAGAGACACGTATTATAGTCCTATAACAATACAGAGAGACAGTACACAGACACGTATTATAGTCCTATAACAATACAGAGAGACAGTACAGACACGTATTATAGTCCTATAACAATACAGAGAGACAGTACACAGACACGTATTATAGTCCTATAACAATACAGAGACGGTACACACACACATATTATAGTCCTATAACAATACAGAGAGACAGTACACAGACACGTATTATAGTCCTATAACAATACAGAGAGACAGTACAGAGACACGTATTATAGTCCTATAACAATACAGAGAGACAGTACACAGACACGTATTATAGCCCTATAACAATACAGAGAGACAGTACACAGACACGTATTATAGTCCTATAACAATACAGAGAGACAGTACAAGATGCGTAATGAACCACCTAAAGGTTTCAGATTGTTATATGGTCTGTCTATGTAGACTAGGAGTTCTCACATATTTTGCTTCGCGACTGAGTTGTGATCCACCAGCTGAGGTGTCTGAGTTGTGATCCACCAGCTGAGGTGTCTGTTGAGTTGTGATCCACCAGCTGAGGTGTCTGTTGAGTTGTGACCCACCAGCTGAGGTGTTTGTTGAGTTGTGACCCACCAGCTGAGGTGTCTGTTGAGTTGTAACCCACCAGCTGAGGTGTTTGTTGAGTTGTAACCCACCAGCTGAGGTGTCTGAGTTGTGATCCACCAGCTGAGGTGTCTGAGTTGTGATCCACCAGCTGAGGTGTCTGTTGAGTTGTGACCCACCAGCTGAGGTGTCTGTTGAGTTGTGATCCACCAGCTGAGGTGTCTGTTGAGTTGTGATCCACCAACTGAGGTGTCTGTTGAGTTGTGATCCACCAACTGAGGTGTCTGTTGAGTTGTGATCCACCAACTGAGGTGTCTGAGTTATAACCCACCAGCTGAGGTGTCTGTTTAGTTGTGATCCACCAGCTGAGGTGTCTGTTGAGTTGTGACCCACCAGCTGAGGTGTCTGTTGAGTTGTGACCCACCAGCTGAGGTGTCTGTTGAGTTGTGATCCACCAACTGAGGTGTCTGTTGAGTTGTGATCCACCAACTGAGGTGTCTGTTGAGTTGTGATCCACCAGCTGAGGTGTCTGTTGAGTTGTGACCCACCAGCTGAGGTGTCTGTTGAGTTGTGACCCACCAGCTGAGGTGTCTGTTGAGTTGTGATCCACCAACTGAGGTGTCTGTTGAGTTGTGATCCACCAACTGAGGTGTCTGTTGAGTTGTGATCCACCAGCTGAGGTGTCTGTTGAGTTGTGATCCACCAGCTGAGGTGTCTGTTGAGTTGTGATCCACCAACTGAGGTGTCTGTTGAGTTGTGATCCACCAGCTGAGGTGTCTGTTGAGTCGCGACCCACCATAAGGGTTGAAAGGTGAAAAAATATACTAAGACTAAAGAATAAGTAGAAAATAGATAAATAAAACCCTTCTTCAATACATCTAACAATGTAGATTTGAGAATGGGCTATTGGGACCAATTTTAAGAAATTGACTGCATAATAATACCATTATTTGTAACTGCCATCGACCATATGACAATGTGAAACCTTTAGACCCTGTGAATGTAGATAACACCAGACCAAGAACAAAGATTGAGTCACTGCAGCACCAGCCTCCTAGGACATGATACAGACACACCTATTATAAACTATAACATTACTAAGAGACAGGACATGATACAGACTCACCTATTATAAACTATAACATTACTAAGAGACAGGACATGATACAGACACACCTATTATACACTATAACATTACTAAGAGACAGGACATGATACAGACTCACCTATTATAAACTATAACATTACTAAGACACAGGACATGATACAGACACACCTATTATAAACTATAACATTACTAAGAGACAGGACATGATATAGACTCACCTATTATAAACTATAACATTACTAAGACACAGGACATGATACAGACTCACCTATTATAAACTATAACATTACTAAGACACAGGACATGATACAGACACACCTATTATAAACTATAACATTACTAAGAGACAGGACATGATACAGACTCACCTATTATAAACTATAACATTACTAAGAGACAGGACATGATACAGACTCACCTATTATACACTATAACATTACTAAGACATGATACAGACACACCTATTATACACTATAACATTACTAAGAGACAGGACATGATACAGACTCACCTATTATACACTATAACATTACTAAGAGACAGGACATGATACAGACTCACCTATTATAAACTATAACATTACTAAGAGACAGGACATGATACAGACTCACCTATTATAAACTATAACATTACTAAGAGACAGGACATGATACAGACACACCTATTACACTATAACAACTAAAAAATGGTAGTAATAGTCACAAACATACAGTATGTTATCTGACATGTTTTCTATTTTGATTAACTGAAACATATTTGGGAACAATCAAATTATGATCAATAAGAAAAGAATAGCCAGATAAGCAAATAAATCTGCTGTTAAAACTCTGAAGAGGTTAACTTTTCATTGAACCAGAATGGAGAATGCTCATTAAACAGCCTACAGTTACCTTAACTGTCAATGTCCAATCATTGATCACATACATACCTGAGAGAAGCCTACTAATTTTACCCGACAGAATTGTGTCACTTGCTCTTGCTTTCTGTGCCTTGTTCTTTTCCAACTTTCACTATGAATGTTTTCTGATGAAACAGGGTTTTGAGACTTTGTCCCTGCAAAGCAATAAAGTGTGTAGTTTTACACAGGTCCCTGCTTAATCATTCAAACAATATCCTTTTTGGACTTTCTGACTGACTAGAAACCCTGGATGTCCTGCGCGTCTATGTTAGCCTGCTGAGCTAAAGCCTAGTCTTCAGGTTTCAAACAAAACTACTCACAGAGCCACATCCATCACACTTCACAAGAATACATGTTTTGAATCCTTTCCACTTTATTGCTAATATTCAATAACTGTTGTCATTATCCATAAGTTGCTCTGTTCCTTGAATCTCTCAGAGATATCCTCTCCCATCTAAATTCATCAGTGGTATTATAAATATTAAATGACATTGTTGTCATCATCAATAAATTCAGATTTGGAGGATGATTTTTAAAACAATTGAAACAATAACAAAACAGACAGCCACCACTGGTTTGGTAAAACGTTTAGGGATGGGGCTAGAGAAATGTAACCACTCTAAAATGAATAGAAAATGCTTTGGATGCAAGGTTTGACCTTCAATTATATTTTTTAACTGTGTTTTGAGGCTACAGTATTTGTTTACATGTTTGTTTACAAACATTGGAGTAAAACAAGCTTGTATTTTGGGTTGTGATGGGGTACAACAGTTTAACTAAGTTCATTAAGCATTTCTACATTTTATATCCTAAAACAGTTCTCTCTCTACAGTCAGCCTACTGTGCCTCCCTCAGCCGCTCCTGACCCCTGGTGGTTATATACTGTTAGAAACTGTGTGGTTTGAGCCCTGAATTCTGATTGGCTGAAAGCCATGGTATATCAGACGTATACCACGGGTATGACAAAACATGAAGTTTTACCGCTCTAATTACGTTGCTAACCAGTTTATAATAACAATAAGGCACCTCTGGCCAATGTACCACGACTAAGGGCTGTGTCCAGGCACTCCGCGTTGCGTGATGCATAAGAACAGCCCCTAGCCGTGGTATATTGACCATATACCACACCTCCTCTGGCCTTATTGCTTCATTAAATAACGCACGGTATATTTGCATGGTTGAATTCAATGACTATAGTTCATTCTTACATGTTATATGTTGAAGCTGCTTTTTAAAAGCAAAAGTCGAATTTAAAACATTATTGTAATTGTTGAATTCGATGTTCATAATGGCGAGCTAGGGACTGGTGGTTTAGTTAGCTAAACTAGCGAGTCTGTTTGTTTACCACGGCAACTACTGTAGCTATTTAGTACATTTGCTAGCTACTTCAGTGGACGTTGAACATATTTCTACCTGCAAATGAACACATTTCAAGCAGAAAATGTGTTTAATTATACCCATGGTATGAAAGGGATAATCAACTCTGGGCTCTACTCCGCTAGCACGTCGTGGAAAACAAATCGTTGATTATTTTTAATAAAACTCATAGCCCCTCGTTGATAATCTCTTACTGATTCACCACTGCTGTTCTTGTTCCTGACAGCAGGGGGCAACACTGACTAACTTTATTCCTACAAAGTTACTCGCGTACAGTCACCACACACAAACACTCGAAAAGAAAAACGATCTCTAATTATTAACGGTGCTGTGAGAGAGAGAGAGAGAGTCTCGCCTAACGTCCTTTTGTAAATATTTCTCTAGAAACAGACGGTAGATTCATCTGGTCGTTTCTCTGAACAGACAGACACACACATGCTGTCTGATGTTTAACAGGCCAAATCCATCCTAAAACACTGGACTCCTTTTAGAAAGAACTCTAAACGTTACCAGGCCACTGTAAAAACTCACATAAAACTACAGAGCAGGATTCTGTGTTGAGGGACTAGACATCTGTTTTAGTCTGCCTGTTACAAGCTGGACATGTAATGCTGCATTTACACAGGCAGCCCAATTCTGAACTTTTTTTCCCCCAATAATTGGTATTTTGTCCAATCAGATCAGCTCTGAACAAGATCTGATTTGAAAATATCTGATGTGATTGGTCAAAAGACCAGTTAGTGGAAAAAAGATCAGAATTGGGCTGCCTGTGTAAACGCAGCCTAAGAGTGGACATCCAGGGATAGATGTAAAAAAATATATAATAATAATATTTAACCTTTATTTAACTAGGCAAGTCAGTTAATAAGAACAAATTCTTATTTTACAATGATGGCCTACCCCGGCCAAACCCTTCTCTAACCCTGGACGACGCTGGGCCAGTTGTGCGCCGCCCTATGGGACTCCCGATCACGGCTGGTTGTGATACAGCCCGGGATCGAACCAGGGTCTGTAGTGACACCTCTAGCACCTAAAGGCAGTGTCTTAGACCACCGCGCCACTCAGGAGCCCAAAATGTATTTACACCCATAAGATTACATTATAGAATCTCTGTTTAAACCACTCATCGTAATGTCATATGTAGGCTTTTGACTGGGTTTGAACCTGGGTCGTTGTAGCCCTATAAGACTACATTTCCCCGCTGAGCTAAGGCAACATTAGCTCAGGGAGCTGATCTAACACAAGACTTCTGGGCCTGAATTCACAAAGTGTCTCAGAATAATGCTGATCTAGAATTAATTTGTCCTTTTCCATCATAATGAGTTAGATTCCATGGACAGGGGGAGGGTGGATGGATTCACTACTGTTGGCTGTTATGTAGTGTGCTGGGACTGCAGACACAGAGTACCAGTACAACCTTTACACACACACACACACACACACACACACACACACACACACACACACACAGAGAGAGAAAGAGAGATGTACGGACACACACAGCCGTCGCACATGCACACACAGCCATACAGACGCACCCTCTCACGTCACCCCGCTCCTCCGCTCTCTCCACTGGCTTCCAGTTGAAGCTCGCATCCGCTACAAGACCATGGTGCTTGCCTACGGAGCTGTGAGGGGAACGGCACCTCCGTACCTTCAGGCTCTGATCAGGCCCTACACCCAAACAAGGGCACTGCGTTCATCCACCTCTGGCCTGCTCGCCTCCCAAATTGAGACTCAGCATGCAGAATTCTGCAAAAATATCCTCTGTGTACAACGTAAAACACCAAATAATGCATGCAGAGCAGAATTAGGCCAATACCAGCTAATTATCAAAATCCAGAAAAGAGACGTTGAATTCTACAACCACCTAAAAGGAAGTGATTCCCAAACCTTCCATAACAAAGCCATCACCTACAGAGAGATGAACCTGGAGAAGAGTCCCTTAAGCAAGCTGGTCCTGGGGCTCTGTTCACAAACACAAACACACCCCACAGAGCCATCACCTACAGAGAGATGAACCTGGAGAAGAGTCCCCTAAGCAAGCTGGTCCTGGGGCTCTGTTCACAAACACAAACAGACCCCACAGAGCCCCAGGACAGCAACACAATTAGACCCAACCAAATCACGAGAAAACAAAAAGATAATTACTTGACACATTGGAAAGAATTAACAAAAAACAGAGCAAACTAGAATGCTATTTGTCCCTAAACAGAGAGTACGCAGTGGCAGAATACCTGACCACTGTGACTGACCCAAACTTAAGGAATGCTTTGACTATGTACAGACTCAGTGAGCAAAGCTTTGCTATTGAGAGTGGCTGCCTTAGCCTGTCTTCTCTTGAGAGCCAGGTCTGCCTATGTGCACACTGCCCACAAAATGTGGTGGAAACTGAGCTGCACTTCCTAACTTCCTGCCAAATGTATGACAATATTAGAGACACATATTTCCCTCAGATTACACAGATCTACAAAGAATTTGAAAACAAACCCAATTTTGATAAACTCTACTGGGTGAAATATCACAGTGTGCCATCACAGCTGCAAGATGTGTGACCTGTTGCCACAAGAAAAGGTCAACCAGTGAAGAACAAACACCATTTTAAATACAACCCATATTTATTTTCCCTAATGTACTTTCACTATTTGCACATCATTACAACACTGTATATATACATAATATGACATTTGAAATGTCTTTATTCTTTTGGAAAGTGCAATGTTTACTGTTAATTTTTTACTTTTGTTTATTATCTAATTCACTTGCTTTGCAATGTAAAAATATGTTGAGAGAGAGAGGGAGAGAACGAACTTGGTGTCATGCCATTGACAAACCTCAGGGTGTTCCGCTCCTCTCTGCTTGGCATGGGAACACAACAGACTCCTACCACGTCTTGGAGACAGTACTACTACACTACTACAGTACTGTCTCTCATAAACACTACAAAGACCCATTCAGACCCACAGTTGTGAAAAAAGTCCATGTCCCAAATGGCACTACTACTATACTGCACTACTTTTGACCAGGACCCATCCATTTAATATGTAACCCAAGAAAGTCACAGCTCTCTGACTGACTGAGAGAGACTCAGTGTCACGTCCTGACCAGTAAACTGAGAAAGACTCAGTGTCACGTCCTGACCAGTAAACTGAGAGAGACTCAGTGTCACATCCTGACCAGTAAACTGAGAGACTCACAGTGTCACGTCCTGACCAGTAAACTGAAAGAGACTCACAGTGTCACATCCTGACCAGTAAACTGAGAGAGACTCAGTGTCACGTCCTGACCAGTAAACTGAGAGACTCAGTGTCACGTCCTGACCAGTAAACTGAGAGAGACTCACAGTGTCACGTCCTGACCAGTAAACTGAGAGAGACTCACAGTGTCACGTCCTGACCAGTAAACTGAGAGACTCACAGTGTCACGTTCTGACCAGTAAACTGAGAGAGACTCAGTGTCACGTCCTGACCAGTAAACTGAGAGAGACTCAGTGTCACGTCCTGACCAGTAAACTGAGAGAGACCCACAGTGTCACGCCCTGACCTGTAAACTGAGAGAGGCTCAGTGTCACGTCCTGACCAGTAAACTGAGAGACTCAGTGTCACGTCCTGACCAGTAA
>NC_042985.1:2771251-2803751 GCF_901001165.1 Salmo trutta | reverse complement strand
TGACTAGCTACTGTCATTTGATAGCTTGCGCCTTCTGGAGTGAACTGAAGACGTTTGGATTGAATTTGCCCAGTCGCTGTAGTTTCAGGTGAGCATCCATCGAGGTTACAAATTGTGAATCGTTTTGCCCGCTATCTAACGTTAGCTACAGCAACCGTGTGGCCATTTCACTGTTTCGCTAGCCAGTTAGCTATCTGGCTATGCTAGGTTCGCTAACATTTCTTGCTTCTCGGTCTGCCAGTGAGAGATCAAGCTTGCTGTTTGTGTGTTGTTGACAGACTTGGTAACTACCTAATGATCCAATGCGGATAAATAAACTGGTTAGCCAGCTAGTTAGCCAGCTAGTTATGGGATGATGTTGGACTGTGTAGGCAGTTCTGGGGTGTATTCGTTACGGAAACGGTTTACCGTTTAAAAAGCCAACAGAACAAGACGGGAGTTTCTATTCGTTCGATTTGCTTCCGTTTAAGAAACCATTTGCAACAGAATGGACGTAATGAATACGCCCTAGTGTACGTTTTCTTGCACTCTCCTCTTATCTCCAATGTATTTGGTAATAACTTTGTCACCATTGCCCTCTTAGCTCTGTTCTTCTAGTTAGCTAATCAGCTAAGTTAGTTAGTTATATTGTCTGTGATCCACGAGCTTTACAGACTAATCATAATTGATTTGTGCGAAATAGTCCAGAATCAGAATTATATAGAAAACTAGTGAACTAAATACATTACCGATGTGCTTGTTATTATACTAGCTAGTGTGAATGTAGCCATTCATTTACCTACTAAGTTAAGTTAGTATTTGTTGTTGTTGATCAGGGTCCCATAGCATCGCTACAGGACCTGTGGACCACAGTACGCGCACACGTCACCTCCCGGTCGCAGCTGGGCCGCGCCTGTCTGTCAAATCAAATCACATTTCATTCTACATGAGCCGAATACAACAAACCGATCTGTTTTGAAATGAACTCGGCTAGCTATCTGCCCATCTTAACTATACGGTTTTACAGAGGTGACTCAGTTAAACGTGGGTCTTGCTCAACTCAAACCGGCATGGTTGTCATGCATTTCAGACTGTTTACCATGTAAACAAGGTGTGTGTGTGTGTGTGTGTGTGTGTGTGTGTGTGTGTGTGTGTGTGTGTGTGTGTGTGTGTGTGTGTGTGTGTGTGTGTGTGTGTGTGTGTGTGTGTGTGTGTGTGTGTGTATGCGCGCGTGTGTGTGAAAGAAATAGCGAATGCGATGTGTGCGTACTTCCATTGTTAGCTTGGCGTAGCAGCAGAAACAATGCCTCCTGTCCTGTGATACACCCCTGGTTTAGCACAAAAAGTGTTTATTTACTAGCTTACATCCTTACCTGCCACCTGAAAGACTGCATCCCTTGTGTGGTTACAACACTTCTTTCTCCTGAATGAAGGGTGTGGCCCAAGCCGTATAGGAATGCCTTTTATAAGGAAACATGTGAGTTAGCCCAGGTGTGAAGTTGATGTTAGGCACAGATCTACAATCAGCATGTCCCCTCCAGACCCTAAGCTTTACCATTAAAGGGAAAAACACTAACTTCTGCCACTCCGCCCAGTCCCGGGGGACAGTAGTTCTGTCACTCCGCCCAGTCCTGGGGGACAGTAGTTCTGTCATGCCGCCCAGTCCAGGGGCACAGTAGTTCTGTCATGCCGCCCAGTCCTGGGGGACCTTAGTTCTGTCACTCCGCCCAGTCCTGGGGGACAGTAGTTCTGTCACTCCGCCCAGTCCTGGGGGACAGTAGTTCTGTCACTCCGCCCAGTCCTGGGGGACAGTAGTTCTGTCACTCCGCCCAGTCCTGGGGGACAGTAGTTCTGTCATGCCGCCCAGTCCCGGCGGACAGTAGTTCTGTCACTCCGCCCAGTCCTGGGGGACAGTAGTTCTGTCACTCCGCCCAGTCCTGGGGGACAGTAGTTCTGTCACTCCGCCCAGTCCTGGGGGACAGTAGTTCTGTCACTCCGCCCAGTCCTGGGGGACAGTAGTTCTGTCACTCCGCCCAGTCCTGGGGGACAGTAGTTCTGTCACTCCGCCCAGTCCTGGGGGACCTTAGTTCTGTCACTCCGCCCAGTCCTGGGGGACAGTAGTTCTGTCACTCCGCCCAGTCCTGGGGGACAGTAGTTCTGTCACTCCGCCCAGTCCCGGGGACAGTAGTTCTGTCTGTGCAGTATAAAGACAGAGAGGTTGTAGTGTTGTTCACTTGAGAGAGAGATGCCTTTTAGCAGACACTTTCATCCAAGCGAGGAAAGATGAGGGCAGTGTGTGTCTGTCTGTCTCCTACACAACAACAACAACAAATGAGTTAGCTACAGCTGATCCAGAGCAGCAGAACAGGTTAACAGGCTCAGAGATGCCAACTCAGCATGTTGTGTGTGTGTGTGAATATCAGACTGTTAGCAGGATTATCAGGTCTGATACTGCTAAGCCGGTTCTTCTGTCCACTCCAACAGAGGGAGAAATCAGCCTGTAGAATGGCATGTGGTCATAATTCTACCATTTAGAGTTGGGAAGGTGTAATTATTTTCATTATTATTACACCAGATAGTGTTTGTGAGGGGATTTCTCTACCATGTTGTTTCTGTTCACCGCTGAGTAGAGGTTGGAAAGGACACTAACTTCTGTCATGCTGCCCAGTCCTGGGGGACAGTAGTTCTGTCGCTCCGCCCAGTCCTGGGGGACAGTAGTTCTGTCACTCCGCCCAGTCCTGGGGGACAGTAGTTCTGTCACTCCGCCCAGTCCTGGGGGACAGTAGTTCTGTCACTCCGCCCAGTCCTGGGGGACAGTAGTTCTGTCACTCCGCCCAGTCCTGGGGGACAGTAGTTCTGCCACTCCGCCCAGTCCTGGGGGACAGTAGTTCTGTCACGCATCTTGACTTCAGCCCTCAAAGGTGCCTGTGTGGGTAGAGCCTGCAGACTGTGGGTGGTGAGGGGATGTGTGTAGAGCCTGCAGACTGTGGGTAGTGAAGGGATAGTGTGTAGAGCCTGCAGACTAGAGGTCGACCGATTAATCGGAATGGCCGATTTAATTGGGGCCGATTTCACGTTTTCATAACAATCGGTAATCGGTATTTTTTGCCACCGATTTAAAACATTTTATTTTTATTTGTATTTTTTTATGTTATTATTTTTTAATATAAATATTTAACTAGGCAAGTCAGTTAAGAACACATTCTTATTTTCAATTACAACAATACTGAATGAACACTTATTTTAACTTAATATAATACATCAATAAAATAAATTTAGCCTCAAATAAATAATGAAACATGTTCAATTTGGTTTAAATAATGCAAAAACAAAGTGTTGGAGAAGAAAGTAAAAGTGCAATATGTGCCATGTAAGAAAGCTAACGTTTAAGTTCCTTGCTCAGAACATGAGAACATATGAAAGCTGGTGGTTCCTTTTAACATGAGTCTTCAATATTCCCAGGTAAGAAGTTTTAGGTTGTAGTTATTATAGGAATTATAGGACTATTTCTCTCTATACGATTTGTATTTCATATACCTTTGACTATTGGATGTTCTTATAGGCACTTTAGTATTACCAGTGTAACAGTATAGCTTCCGTCCCTCTCCTCGCTCCTACCTGGGCTCGAACCGGGAACACATCGACAACAGCCACCCTCGAAGCAGCGTTACCCATGTAGAGCAAGGGAAACAACTACTCCCAAGTCTCAGAGCGAGTGACGTTTGAAACGCTATTAGCGCGCACCCCGCTAACTAGCTAGCCATTTCACATCGGTTACACCAGCCTCATCTCGGGAGTTGATAGGCTTGAAGTCATAAATCGCACAATGCTTGAAGCATTGCGAAGAGCTGCTGGCAAACGCACTAAAGTGCTGTTTGAATGAATGCTTACGAGCCTGCTGCTGCCTACCACCGCTCAGACTGCTCTATCAAATCATAGACTTAATTATAACATAATAACACACAGAAATACAAGCCTTTGGTCATTAAAATGGTCGAATCCGGAAACTATCATTTCGAAAACAAAACGGTTATTATTTCAGTGAAATACGGACCCGTTTCGTATTTTATCTAACGGGTGGCATCCCCAAGTCTAAATATTCCTGTTACATTGTACAACCTTCAATGTTATGTCATAATTATGAACAATTCTGGCAAATTAATTAAGGCCTTTGTTAGGAATAAATGGACTTCACACAGTTCGCAGCGAGCCAGGCGGCCAGTCTGCAGACTGTGGGTGGTGAGGGGATAGTGTGTAGAGCCTGCAGACTGTGGGTGGTGAGGGGATAGTGTGTAGAGCCTGCAGACTGTGGGTGGTGAGGGGATAGTGTGTAGAGCCTGCAGACTGTGGGTGGTGAGGGGATAGTGTGTAGAGCCTGCAGACTGTGGGTGGTGAGGGGATAGTGTGTAGAGCCTGCAGACTGTGGGTGGTGAGGGGATAGTGTGTAGAGCCTGCAGACTGTGGGTGGTGAGGGGATAGTGTGTAGAGCCTGCAGACTGTGGGTGGTGAGGGGATAGTGTGTAGAGCCTGCAGACTGTGGGTGGTGAGGGGATAGTGTGTAGAGCCTGCAGACTGTGGGTGGTGAGGGGATAGTGTGTAGAGCCTGCAGACTGTGGGTGGTGAGGGGATAGTGTGTTTGTGTCCAACCGGTGAGCTGTAGCAGAAATAAAGGAGAGGACGGACGAGGAGAGGTAGAGAGGACGGACGAGGAGGGGTAGAAAGGACGGACGAGGAGGGGTAGAGAGGACGGACGAGGAGGGGTAGAGAGGACGGACGAGGAGGGGTAGAGAGGACGGACGAGGAGGGGTAGAGAGGACGGACG
Organism: Salmo trutta; assembly: GCF_901001165.1. Taxonomy (NCBI): domain Eukaryota; kingdom Metazoa; phylum Chordata; class Actinopteri; order Salmoniformes; family Salmonidae; genus Salmo; species Salmo trutta. The sequence continues at coordinate 2,798,950 of NC_042985.1, read as the reverse complement.
AGGAGGGGTAGAGAGGACGGACGAGGAGGGGTAGAGAGGACGGACGAGGAGGGGTAGAGAGGACGGACGAGGAGGGGTAGAGAGGACGGACGAGGAGAGGTAGAGAGGACGGACGAGGAGAGGACGGACGAGGAGAGGTAGAGAGGACGGACGAGGAGGGGTAGAGAGGACGGACGAGGAGAGGTAGAGAGGACGGACGAGGAGGGGTAGAGAGGACGGACGAGGAGAGGTAGAGAGGACGGACGAGGAGGGGTAGAGAGGACGGACGAGGAGGGGTAGAGAGGACGGACGAGGAGGGGTAGGAGAAAGAGAGAGAGGAGCAGACAGACGGGGTAAGCTGCAGCTTTTTTAAAGTACCACTTTGTACCTCTTCTAACCCCACCTCCCTCAATCCACATTTCATGTTTGTTGTTTTACAACCGCAGTGACTGCCCTGTCAGCATCTCATCCTTCCATTCCTCCCTCTTTAACTCTCTCTCTCTCCTTGCCTCTCTCTCTCCTCCATCTGTTTTTCATCAGGCTCTGCCTATCCCCAGCCACTCTAGAAGGGAGTGTCCCACACCAGCAGAGGAGAGAAAAGAACAGAAAAGAGAGCAGGACGGAGGGGGAGGGAAAGAAGAGAACAGATGAGTGAGGGAGAAAGAATACAGAAGAGGGAGAGATTGGAGGAGAGAGATGAGGACATATGGGAGAGATGAGGAGGAGAGAGGGAGGAAGAGGTTAGTTTATCACCCCTGAGATAGTAAAGGTCGTTATCAATAAAACTTCACTATATGGTGCAGAGCGTTCAGTTAGGCTGCTGGGGGTCAAGAACCAGCTCTGCTAAAACCAATGACAACGAAGTGCCGTTTTCAATGGATTGTTCAATACATGTTCCAACTATTTGGTTGTAATGTCATCGCGTCCTGAAGAGCATAGTCACAACTACACATTTATCTCTATCCGAGTTATACAGCAAGGAACTGTTTTATGATCAGTAAACATCAATATGATCATGTATTTTCAGATACGTGAAGGGTATCCTATTCATTTAGCTTGCTAAGGAAACATGTCATTTAGCTTGCTAAGGAAACATGTCATTTAGCTTGCTAAGGAAACATGTCATTTAGCTTGCTAAGGAAACATGTCATTTAGCTTGCTAAGGAAACATGCCATTTAGCTAGCTAAGGAAACATGCCATTTAGCTAGCTAAGGAAACATGCCATTTAGCTAGCTAAGGAAACATGCCATTTAGCTTGCTTCATTAGAGATTAGGTGTTTGGAAAGAGCTTGACATTGGCAAGTTGTCGTCTTGGTAAAGTTGTGTCGTTACCCCCTGACAGTTAGCTTGTCATCTAGCCATATTGACGTGGTCTGTTGTTAGCTTGTCATCTAGCCATATTGACGTGGTCTGTTGTTAGCTTGTCATCTAGCCATATTGACGTGGTCTGTTGTTAGCTTGTCATCTAGCCATATTGACGTGGTCTGTTGTTAGCTTGTCATCTAGCCATAATGACGTGGTCTGTTGTTAGCTTGTCATCTAGCCATATTGACGTGGTCTGTTGTTAGCTTGTCATCTAGCCATATTGACGTGGTCTGTTGTTAGCTTGTCATCTAGCCATATTGACGTGGTCTGTTGTTAGCTTGTCATCTAGCCATAATGACGTGGTCTGTTGTTAGCTTGTCATTTAGCCATATTGACGTGGTCTGTTGTTAGCTTGTCATCTAGCCATATTGACGTGGTCTGTTGTTAGCTTGTCATCTAGCCATAATGACGTGGTCTGTTGTTAGCTTGTCATCTAGCCATAATGACGTGGTCTGTTGTTAGCTTGTCATCTAGCCATATTGACGTGGTCTGTTGTTAGCTTGTCATCTAGCCATATTGACGTGGTCTGTTGTTAGCTTGTCATCTAGCCATATTGACGTGGTCTGTTGTTAGCTTGTCATCTAGCCATATTGACGTGGTCTGTTGTTAGCTTGTCATCTAGCCATATTGACGTGGTCTGTTGTTAGCTTGTCATCTAGCCATATTGACGTGGTCTGTTGTTAGCTTGTCATCTAGCCATATTGACGTGGTCTGTTGTTAGCTTGTCATCTAGCCATATTGACGTGGTCTGTTGTTAGCTTGCGATCCAATTTGACGTGGTCCATCAGACAATTTGTCAGCAGCAATCGCGATTAAACTAGAGGTTGACTGATTAATCGGAATGGCCGATTAATTAGGGCCGATTTCAAGTTTTCATAACAATCGGTAATCGGTATTTTTGGCCGCCGATTTTAATATATATATATATATATTTTAAACCTTTATTTAACTAGGCAAGTCAGTTAAAGAACACATTCTTGTTTTCAATGACGGCCTAGGAATGGTGGGTTAACTGCCTTGTTCAGGGGCAGAACAACAGATTTTTACCTTGTCAGCTTGGGGATGCAACCTTACGTTAACTAGCCCAACGCTCTAACCACCTGCTTTACGTTGCCAAGGTAAGTTGCTAGCTAGCATTAAACTTATCTTATAAAAAAAACAATCAATCAATCATAATCACTAGTTAACTACACATGGTTGATGATATTACTAGTTTATCTAGCCTGTCCTGCGTTGCATATAATCGATGCAGTGCGCATTCGCGAAAAAAAGACTGTCGTTGCTCCAACGTGTACCTAACCATAAACATCAATGTCTTTCTTAAAATCAATACACAAGTATATATTTTTAAACCTGCATAATTAGTTAATATTGCCTGCTAACATGAATTTCTTTTAACTAGGGAAAATGTGTCACTTCTCTTGCAAACAGAGTCAGGGTATATGCAGCAGTTTGGGCCGCCTGGCTTGTTGCGAACTGTGAAGACTATTTCTTCCTAACAAAGACAGCCGACTTCGCCAAACGGGGATGATTTAACAAAAGCGCATTTGCGAAAAAAAGCACAATCGTTGCATGACTGTACCCAACCATAAACATCAATGCCTTTCTTAAAATCAATACACAGAAGTATATATTTTTAAACCTGCATATTTAGCTAAAAGAAATCCAGGTTAGCAGGCAATATTAACCAGGTGAAATTGTGTCAGTTCTCTTGCGTTCGTTGCACGCAGAATCAGGGTATACAGAGTCTGGCTCGTTGCAAACTAATTTGCCAGAATTTTACAGAACTATGAAATAACATTGTAGGTTGTGCGATGTAACAGGAATATTTAGACTTATGGATGCCACCCGTTAGATAAAATACGGAACGGTTCCGTATGTCACTGAAAGAATAATGTTTTCGAGATGATAGATTCCGTATTTGACCATATTAATGACCTAAGGTTTATTATGTTATAGTTAAGTCTATGATTTGATATTTGATAGAGCAGTCTGACTGAGCGGTGGTAGGCAGCAGCAGGCTCGTAATAGTCAAAGGTATATGGTTTAGAGAGAAATAGTCGACGCGTCATAATTCCTGTAATAACTTGCGTCTGAACTTGAAAGGGGTTCCTTTATTTTACCGTTCATGTCTTCAATAGAGAATGTCTTGATCTACTTCAAATAAGGTCTGTGTTTTGTGCTTAAACCGCCTCTGCGTTTTGATACCCGTGTAAATCTCACTAGGTAACGTTTGTCAACATATTTTCATAAATCCACTCTACAAAAAAATGATCTTCGCTTATATTGATCAGAGTTATATCCTATGGATATCTACACAGTTATAAAATTGGCAAGGTGGTGTAAGCCTAAACCAAACACAGACCTTATTTTAAGTTAATCTAAAAATATCCTATGGAATAAATGAAGAAACCGCTTTTCAGATTTTGCTAGAAGGTGTCATGGGAATTATGACTCGCACTTTGGTAGTCAAATCTTACCGTGCCCATTATTAAAATAGGATTTCCTGCATATAGAAATTACAGTTTTTGTTTTCAGCATTCATCACAGGTAACTTAAACTCTAATTTTATTATTCAAACAGTTGAGAGTATTTGTCTCCTAAGCAGACTCTTCAGTATTGTTGTCACTTCAGAGCTGTGTGTGTGTGTGTGTGTGTGTGTGTGTGTGTGTGTGTGTGTGTGTGTGTGTGTGTGTGTGTGTGTGTGTGTGTGTGTGTGTGTGTGTGTGTGTGTGTGTATATATATATTGGCCAGATACGTGAAGGGTATCTGAAAATACATGATCATTTTGATGTTTACTGATCATGAAACAGTTCCTTGCTGTATAACTCTGATAGAGATAACTGTGTAGTTGTGACTATGCTCTTCAGGACGTGAAGACATTACAACCAAATAGTTGGAACGTATTGAACAATCCCTTGAAAATGACAGGCTGTTGTCAATAGTTTTAGTGTAGCTGGTGGTCTCCTCGCCCCCAGCAGCCTAATGGAACGCTCTGCACCGCGCTGTGCCGTTTCATTGAGAACGTCCTATAGTTGGAGGATGTTGGAAGTACAGAACTCTCTCTCTGTCCCTGGGGTTGTGTTCTAATGTAATAACCATTCTCCATTTCCTGCTCAACTCTCAACTTTAACATTACTCAACGTCTCTCTCTCTGTGGAAAGGAACGACTACTGTCTATACACTGTTATTGTTGGACACAGGTTGAAGCTAAAGCTGGTCATTTGATTGTTAGGTTGTGGCAATTATATATATCTATTTATTTATATTAGTTTTCTTCAATGGGACTAGATTTAGATGCATGTACGCTTGTTTCAGTCTAGAGGGAGAAATTGGTCCAGTCTTTGTACAGCAACCTCTTGTTCCTGACCTTGTGGAAGTCCCTGTATATCTGGACAGTAGTAGTGGTGTGTGTGTGTGTGTGTGTGTGTGTGTGTGTGTGTGTGTGGGGGGGGGAGTCCGAGTAGTGGTCTGTGTGTGTGTGGGGGGGAGTCCGAGTAGTGGTGTGTGTGTGTGTGTGTGGGGGGGGGGAGTCTGAATAGTAGTGTGTGAGGGGGGGAGTGTGTACATCTATAGCTAGAGAGGCTGGTTGTATTATGTTGTGGTGGTGTTATTGGCTCTGAGACAATAACAACCTGCTGTTGTCTAGGATGACTAGTAGAGCTCGGAGAAGGAGAACGGCATCAATCAGACTCTACTAATGGATCCTCCCAGACATTACCATCATTACCTCCCTTCCATGCTCCATTACTCCTGTCTGGACTGACTACTCAACCTAATCACCTGGAGGGTCCTGGAGGAGACAGAAAAACAGCCATTAGTATGGGTTTTATAACCTGTGAAGGTGGTGTTGACTAAACAGAGAAAGTAGGTAGATGATGTAAGAGCTGAGTTGACATTGTGGTAAGAGAATGGCGTGTGTGTAGATTAGGCTATAAGTCAGTGTTCTCCAGTCAGACCTCACTGGCCACTCTGTCTTCCAGTCACAGCTAATTGAACTCAGAGGTTAAAGGTCAGGTGGTTTAGATGCTGATGGGTATGTCTGTGTTGTGGATTTGGCTCTACAATGTTAGAAAGTGTTTTCTAGATGTTGAAAGCTGGCGGTCGTTCCAACAGGGGACAGAAACACATGTTATTATCCCACAGATAAACTGGCTGCAGTTCGTTTGCTTTTACCATCATGGATATTTAACTCCTGGCCCTGGCTTGAATTGTGACAAGATTTAGGGCTTAGTTAGGCCTATGATCGATTTAAACACTAACCTATTGGAATAGACTACATCGTCTGGAACTTATTCAGTCATGTTATTTCTGAGTAGGGTGTCCTACCTGGTCTGGTATTAACATCAGGCTGTGGACTGGACTCGGACGTGACCCGGTTTATCCCAGGCTTCACAACCTGATTTGGATCATCAATAGCCAGCAATGGATGCGCTCAACATTACCATCATCATGAATGCTGACATTTCATCTGCTCTCATTTACTTTCCATTAGGGCAGAGTGAGCCTGTTATCCCCCTGCTGTAGAGCACCACAGTGGAGGTGTCATAATACCCAGAAAACCTAACGGTCAAACAGGGAAATGTTTCCAATTGTTTTTCTACAATTCATTTTTCCAATAGGGGATTTTAGAAACACTTAAAATAAGGTCTGTCTTAAGTGTATGTGTACCCGGGGTTGGCGTTTTGATAACCAAATCTCTCTCAGACAAGGTGATTTTTATCAATATGTTCGGCTCTATTTGATCTCAAATTCTAAAATGCTAATTAGCATCAAAGTAGACATGCAAAACTACAAATCCCAGCAAGCTCCTGCACCTCATCTCTAGCTGACACCTTTACTGACAGGTATTGTGTCAATTTAAAACTTGCACCAGACCTTTCACAGAATTGTCAATTTGAAAGAAATGTAGCCAGATAGTTAATCCAGAGATTCCTACCTTTGCCTCGATTCGTCAGTCTGGTCCAGATCATCATGGCATTTGTAGTTCTTTATGATAGCCACATTAGCAGATAATTAGCATTTCATTTTTGGGAGGTAAATACAGGCGAATATATTGATAAGTCACTTTGTCCGAGAGAGATTTACACGGTTATCAAAACGTCATGCCAGGGTAAGCCTACACGAAACACAGCCCTTATTTTAAGTGTTTCTGAAAAATCCCCTACGGGGAAAAATGAATGGTGGAAAAATGTTTGGAACCATTTCCCTGTTTGAGCGCTAGGTTTTCTGGGTATTATGACTCTCACACTGTGGTACTTTATTCCAGGCTGTTTCTGTGTTAGTGTGGTGTTTGATTCCTTAATGGAGGAGTGCACAGTAAACCTCTAATTCTAGAGAGAACAGACCAAAACAGAACAGAGAGAACAGACCAAAACAGAACAGAGAGAGAGAACGATGTGAGAGAGAGAACAGACCAAAACAGAACAGAGAGAGAGAACGATGTGAGAGAGAGAACAGACCAGAACAGAACAGAGAGAGAGAGAACGATGTGAGAGAGAGAACAGACCAGAACAGAACAGAGAGAGAGAACGATTTGTGGAAGAGAGAACAGACCAAAACAGAACAGAGAGAGAGAGAACGATGTGGGAGAGAGAACAGACCAGAACAGGGAGAGAGAGAGAACAATGTGGGAGAGAGAACAGACCAGAACAGAGAGAGAGAACAATGTGAGAGAGAGAGAGAACAGACCAGAACAGAGAGAGAGAACGATGTGGGAGAGAGAACAGACCAGAACAGGGAGAGAGAGAGAACGATGTGAGAGAGAGAACAGACCAGAACAGGGAGAGAGAGAGAACGATGTGAGAGAGAGAACAGACCAGAACAGGGAGAGAGAGAGAACGATGTGAGAGAGAGAACAGACCAGAACAGAACAGAGAGAGAGAGAACGATGTGAGAGAGAGAACAGACCAGAACAGAACAGAGAGAGAGAACGATGTGGGAGAGAGAACAGACCAGAACAGAGAGAGAGAACAATGTGAGAGAGAGAGAACAGACCAGAACAGAGAGAGAGAACGATGTGGGAGAGAGAACAGACCAGAACAGGGAGAGAGAGAGAACGATGTGAGAGAGAGAACAGACCAGAACAGAGAGAGAGAGAACGATGTGAGAGAGAGAACAGACCAGAACAGGGAGAGAGAGAGAACGATGTGAGAGAGAGAACAGACCAGAACAGAACAGAGAGAGAGAGAACGATGTGAGAGAGAGAACAGACCAGAACAGAACAGAGAGAGAGAACGATGTGGGAGAGAGAACAGACCAGAACAGAGAGAGAGAACAATGTGAGAGAGAGAGAACAGACCAGAACAGAGAGAGAGAACGATGTGGGAGAGAGAACAGACCAGAACAGAACAGAGAGAGAGAGAACGATGTGAGAGAGAGAGAACAGACCAGAACAGAACAGAGAGAGAGAGAACGATGTGAGAGAGAGAACAGACCAGAGCAGAACAGAGAGAGAGAACGATGTGGGAGAGAGAACAGACCAGAACAGAACAGAGAGAGAGAACAGGCCAAAACAGAACAGAGAGAGAGAACGATGTGGGAGAGAGAACAGACCAAAACAGAGAGAGAGAACAGGCCAAAACAGAACAGGGAGAGAGAACAATGTTCCCTCTAAACCACACAGCTTCCCCAAGACTGCCGTACATAAAACAAATGACCAGCCGCCGGCCAGAGGTGCAGAAGATTGAACTTCACTCAACTTTTGTTGTTGTTGTCCCAGACAAACATACCTGATTCAACTAGTCAACGGCTGATGATTAGCTTTAGTTAACCTTTATTTAACTAGGCAAGTCAGTTCAGAACAAATTCTTATTTACAATGACAGCCTTGTTCAGGGAACAGTGGGTTAACTGCCTTGTTCAGGGGCAGAACGACAGATTTTTACCTTGTCAGCTCAGGGGATTCAATCTAGCAACCTTTACGGTTACTGGCCCAACACTCTAACCACTAGACTACCTGCTGGTTACTGGCCCAACACTCTAACCACTAGACTACCTGCTGGTTACTGGCCCAACACTCTAACCACTAGACTACCTGCTGGTTACTGGCCCAACGCTCTAACCACTAGGCTACCTGCTGGTTACTGGCCCAACGCTCTAACCACCAGACTACCTACTGGTTACTGGCCCAACGCTCTAACCACTAGGCTACCTACTGGTTACTGGCCCAACGCTCTAACCACTAGACTACCTACTGGTTACTGGCCCAACGCTCTAACCACTAGACTACCTGCTGGTTACTGGCCCAACGCTCTAACCACTAGGCTACCTGCTGGTTACTGGCCCAACGCTCTAACCACTAGGCTACCTGCTGGTTACTGGCCCAACGCTCTAACCACTAGGCTACCTACTGGTTACTGGCCCAACGCTCTAACCACTAGACTACCTACTGGTTACTGGCCCAACGCTCTAACCACTAGACTACCTGCTGGTTACTGGCCCAACTCTCTAACCACTAGGCTACCTGCTGGTTACTAACCCAACACTCTAACCACTAGGCTACCTACTGGTTACTGGTCCAACACTCTAACCACTAGGCTACCTGCTGGTTACTAACCCAACACTCTAACCACTAGGCTACCTGCTGGTTACTGGCCCAACTCTCTAACCACTAGACTACCTACTGGTTACTGGCCCAACGCTCTAACCACTAGACTACCTGCTGGTTACTGGCTCTACTCTCTTATTACTAGACTACCTACTGGTTACTAGTCCAACACTCTAACGACTAGGCTACCTGCTGGTTACTAGTCCAACGCTCTAACCACTAGACTACCTGCTGGTTACTGGCTCAACTCTCTAACTACTAGACTACCTACTGGTTACTGGCCCAACGCTCTAACCACTAGGCTACCTGCTGGTTACTGGCCCAACGCTCTAACCACTAGTCTACCTGCTGGTTACTGGCCCAACGCTCTAACCACTAGACTACCTGCTGGTTACTGGCTCAACTCTCTAACTACTAGACTACCTACTGGTTACTGGCCCAACGCTCTAACCACTAGGCTACCTGCTGGTTACTGGCCCAACGCTCTAACCACTAGGCTACCTGCCGCACCGATATTTGCCATATAACACAAATCCCTGAAGTGTCTTATTGTTATTATAAAGTGGTTACCAACATAATTAGAACAGTAAAAAGCTGTTTGTTTGTCGTACCCGTGGTATACGGTCTGATATACCACAGCTTTCAGACAATCAGCATCCAGGGCTCAACCCACCCAGTTTATGTGATGTTTAAGACCCAACAACAGACGTTGTCTGACTGGCTTTAATTACATGACCTACTTTGATCCCACTAACTCAAATGGTATCATCTTCCCTGTCTGTCTGTCTGTCTGCCTACCTCTCTGTCTGTCTGCCTGCCTACCTCTCTGTCTGTCTGCCTGCCTACCTCTCTGTCTGTCTGTCTGCCTACCTCTCTGTCTGTCTGCCTGCCTACCTCTCTGTCTGTCTGCCTGCCTACCTCTCTGTCTGTCTGCCTGCCTACCTCTCTGTCTGTCTGCCTGCCTACCTCTCTGTCTGTCTGCCTGCCTACCTCTCTGTCTGCCTGCCTACCTCTCTGTCTGTCTGCCTGCCTACCTCTCTGTCTGCCTGCCTGCCTACCTCTCTGTCTGTCTGCCTGCCTGCCTACCTCTCTGTCTGTCTGTCTGCCTGCCTGCCTACCTCTCTAGCAGGTTACCTGCCCCTAGGCGTGCCACTTGGACCCAGAGGAACACAGACAGACAGTCTGCAGTTGGTGTAGCAGAGAGAGAGAACATGGCGTTGTCGTTTAAGAAAGACCTGGAGAAGTACAAGGAGATTGATGAGGATGAGCTCCTTAACAACCTATCAGAACAGGAACTCAAACAGCTGGAGACTGCTCTGGAGGAGATGGACCCAGAGGTATGGAGGGGGGAGGGGTGGCAGTCTGTTTCTGGGTCTTCCTTGTGTTTTCTCCTTGGTAGCCAGACAGACATCTCATTCTTATCAACTTTTAACCTCCCAACTCTCAATGTTGGGAAATCTAATGGAAAGAGTGTGTGTGCTGATTCTGCATGCAGTCTGCCAAGTGTTTCTATGTTGATTTGCACGCAGAGTAGAGAAGGAGGCGCAGCAGCAGAGTAGAGGAGGAGGCGCAGCAGCAGAGTAGAGGAGGAGGCGCAGCAGCAGAGTAGAGGAGGAGGCGCAGCAGCAGAGTAGAGGAGGAGGCGCAGCAGAGTAGAGGAGGCACAGCAGAGTGGAGGAGGCACAGCAGAGTGGAGGAGGAGGAGGAGGCGCAGCAGAGTAGAGGAGGAGGAGGAGGAGGAGGAGGCGCAGCAGAGTAGAGGAGGAGCAGAGTAGTGAAACCCCTCCAGGTCTTAGTGAGGTTTATCTTCCTTTTCAAGGGCCAGAGTGAGATAAAACAGCCATTTATTTAGTGATATTACACAATACACCCCAACAGAAGTATTGGGAATCTTACAATGTGTTGTTACATCTCAAGTAGAGAGGACCTTAAACATTCTTCTTGTCTTTCACTTATTTACAGCATGGAGATGAATCCACTAACTAGACCACCATAGGAACTCAACACAACACCGCATGCAGCCCTAATGTTTTTAAACGTGGCACATGAATTCACCAATTACCAATTGATCAATCAGTCAATAAACCCATGTATCCACCCCTCCGTGTCTCCCCCCAGAATGCATTGCTGCCAGCGTCGATGCGTCAGAAGGACCACACAGTGAAAGCAGCCACCGGCCCCTACAGCAGAGAGAAACTGCTCAGTTTTCTGGAGAAGGAGGCCCTGGAGTATAAAGACAGAGATGATGTAGTGTCTTTCTCTGGAGAGAGGAAAGGTAGGAGGCCCTGGAGTATAAAGACAGAGATGACGTTGTGTCTTTCTCTGGAGAGAGGAAAGGTAGGAGGCCCTGGAGTATAAAGACAGAGATCATGTCGTGTCTTTCTCTGGAGAGAGGAAAGGTAGGAGGCCCTGGAGTATAAAGACAGAGATGATGTAGTGTCTTTCTCTGGAGAGAGGAAAGGTAGGAGGCCCTGGAGTATAAAGACAGAGATGATGTCGTGTCTTTCTCTGGAGAGAGGAAAGGTAGGAGGCCCTGGAGTATAAAGACAGAGATGATGTCGTGTCTTTCTCTGGAGAGAGGAAAGGTAGGAGGCCCTGGAGTATAAAGACAGAGATGATGTTGTGTCTTTCTCTGGAGAGAGGAAAGGTAGGAGGCCCTGGAGTATAAAGACAGAGATGATGTCGTGTCTTTCTCTGGAGAGAGGAAAGGTAGGAGGCCCTGGAGTATAAAGACAGCGATGATGTAGTGTCTTTCTCTGGAGAGAGGAAAGGTAGGAGGCCCTGGAGTATAAAGACAGAGATGATGTAGTGTCTTTCTCTGGAGAGAGCAAAGGTAGGAGGCCCTGGAGTATAAAGACAGAGATCATGTCGTGTCTTTCTCTGGAGAGAGCAAAGGTAGGAGGCCCTGGAGTATAAAGACAGAGATGATGTAGTGTCTTTCTCTGGAGAGAGCAAAGGTAGGAGGCCCTGGAGTATAAAGACAGAGATCATGTCGTGTCTTTCTCTGGAGAGAGGAAAGGTAGGAGGCCCTGGAGTATAAAGACAGAGATGATGTAGTGTCTTTCTCTGGAGAGAGCAAAGGTAGGAGGCCCTGGAGTATAAAGACAGAGATGATGTAGTGTCTTTCTCTGGAGAGAGGAAAGGTAGGAGGCCCTGGAGTATAAAGACAGAGATGATGTTGGGATAATGACTGAGAAATGCTATTCTATTCCAAAATGCATGACGTCATCTGAAATATAACTGATGCGGCCCACTGCACTGAGACATGATGAGGAGCAAGCGGTGGCTGTGGGCTTGTGGCTCTCATTCGCTCTGTTGGCTACAAATATACATTGTAACTTACCACTCGGATCTTAAAGAGACAGTGCAAGATTTTGGCAAATGAACTGATGGATACCATTTGTATGTCTCTGCATGCAGTTTGAAGGTAGTTTTGCAAGCCATTGCTAACTAGCGTTAACGCGGTGACTGGAAGTCTGGTATTGGCGCTGTCGCTAGGTAACAATTGCGCTAAAGCTAGTTATAGCAACTTCCTTCCCTCTGCACGCAGACATAGAAATGGTAAACATGAATTAATCTGACTCTGGGGAAGTAGAAAAATGGCTTTATTGCCCCCCCAAAAATGTGCTCTATCCCTTTAAAAGCGCATCACGGCAGAAATACTGTCTATATACACCATTATTTATATATTTATTTACTCTGACATTGCTCGTTCTGGTATTGCTTTCATTTTTTACTGTTTGTATTGTGTGTATTGCTAGGTATTAGTACTATACTGTAGGAGATAGAAACACCAGCATTACTACACTGTTGGATCTAGAAACACCAGCATTACTACACTGTTGGATCTAGAAACACCAGCGTTACTACACTGTTGGAGATAGAAACACCAGCATTACTACACTGTTGGAGATAGAAACACCAGCATTACTGCACTGTTGGAGCTAGAAACACCAGCGTTACTGCACTGTTGGAGCTAGAAACACCAGCGTTACTGCACTGTTGGAGCTAGAAACACCAGCGTTACTGCACTGTAGGAGCTAGAAACACCAGCATTACTACACTGTAGGAGCTAGAAACACCAGCATTACTACACTGTTGGAGCTAGAAACACCAGCATTACTACACTGTTGGAGCTAGAAACACCAGCATTACTACACTGTTGGAGCTAGAAACACCAGCATTACTACACTGTTGGAGCTAGAAACACCAGCATTACTACACTGTTGGAGCTAGAAACACCAGCATTACTACACTGTTGGAGCTAGAAACACCAGCATTACTACACTGTTGGAGCTAGAAACACCAGCGTTACTGCACTGTTGGAGCTAGAAACACCAGCGTTACTATACTGTTGGAGCTAGAAACACCAGCGTTACTACACTGTTGGAGATAGAAACACCAGCGTCCTAACTCTCTAAATACATGACTCTGCTGTATCCTACACTGGGTAAGTAGAGATGTTGTGGGTAATGTTTAGATGTTGTGGGTAATGTTTAGATGTTGTGGCTAACTAGAGATGTTGTGGGTAATGTTTAGATGTTCTGGCTAACTAGAGATGTTGTGGGTAATGTTTAGATGTTTTGGGTAACTAGAGATGTTGTGGGCAACGTTTAGATGTTAGATGTGGGTAATGTTTGTGGTCTTGAAGAGAAGGCTCTTTCAGACAGGTGTGTATTGTATTGCAGGCATGTTGACTTTCTAAGTGTGTGTGTGTGTGTGTGTGTGTGTGTGTGTGTGTGTGTGTGTGTGTGTGTGTGTGTGTGTGTGTGTGTGTGTGTGTGTGTGTGTGTGAGAGAGAGCTTGCTCTCAGCTGTAATCAGTCCACTGCTGCGTCTGCAGGTATTACTAATCCATGTCTACTCTGCTCTAACACAATACACAGCTGGTGAGAAATTACAGGAAAGGGTTGAGAAACAGTGTAGAGGGTTTGAGATGTGGCTATGACTGGACTCTCTGTGGCTCTCCCTCTCTCTCTCTCACTCTCTTTGTCTCTCTCTGTCTCTGTGTGTTTCTGTCTCCCTCATTCTCTCTGGCTTGACTTCACTTCCTGAAAGCCAATAAACAGCTATTAGATGGCCATTCTGTGTCGGTCCCTGTGGACAACAGTTTCAGTTACCCCCATTATAGACAGACACAGAGAGAAGCACCCAGCTGTACCTGGAGTGTCTGTAGTACATACAACCTCCCAGATATTTGACATGTAGGATATCACCTGTAGAGAAGGAAAATGTAATGCAGAGACATTTCAACCACTGTGTGTTAACCAGAAGACTGGAACTGTGGCTGTAAGTGCTGGGATAGGAGGCTAACTGGTAGCTGACTCTACTCCAGAGGGCCTGACACAGGAAGTGGGGTGTTGTGGGTAATGGTTGTATTTACTGTTTAGAGGCTTTTCAGGAAGTGCCAAGGTCCCCTGGAGACTAGACTGCCTTTTAGACTGGAGAGTGGAGGGGCACGGAGGGTGTTCTGTCAGAGGGGCGGAGGGGACTGAAGGACAATTAGATTTAAGTGTGAGTCATTTAGCAGACGCTCTTATTCAGAGCGTCTGGAAAGGTTACTGGAAATTATTTTAGAGTTGGAAAAAGGAAAAGGTTACTGTTTATTATTTTAGAGTTGGGGGGGGGGGCTACTGAAGGAAAAGGCTACTGTATATTATTTTAGAGTGGGGGGGCTACTGTATATTATTTTAGAGTGGGGGGGCTACTGTATATTATTTTAGAGTTGGGGGGGGGCATTGATGGGGTTGACTGGTACTGTATTTCATATACACTACCAATCAAAGGTTTGGACACCTACTCATTTAAAGGTTTTTCTTGATTGTTACTATTTTCTACATTGTAGAATAATAGTGAAGACATTAAACTATTAAATAACACAAAATATAAAATATATTTTGATTTGTTTACCACTTTTTTTGGTTACTACATGATTCCATATGTGTTATTTCATAGTTTTGATGTCTTCACTATTATTCTACAATGTAGAAAATAGTAACAATCAAGAAAAACCCTTGAATGAGTAGGTGTCCAAACTGTTGACTGGTAGTGTATATGAAACAGGAGTGAAAGTGTAATCAATGTGTAACAACAATGTTACAGGATTATGTGCTGATGGGGTTAGGGAGAATAGCAGCCTCTGTATGTAGCTGTGTGTTGTAACGTTGCCCCAGCAGCAGCATAGAGGAGTTTATACTTTACTCTCTGTTCCGTGACTTCCTGTCTCTCTTTCCTTCTGCTGCTGCTGGGTTTCCATGGCAATGCCTCCGGGCCTGACTGAAGGAGGGAGAGAGACGGGGAGGGAGGGAGAAAAGAGAGAGATGCAGACGATCTTGTCTCTTCAGTCTGATGAAGATCTCCAGCTGTGTTATGTAAAGATGTCTGCTCTGTCTCCACACACACACACACACACACACACACACACCGAGACAAAGCAGAAGGGTTCATGGGTAGACGGTACACAGGACAGACAGAAATAGCAGAAACCAGACAGAGCAGACTAGAACACACTGTACCACTTAGATACAGTCCATCTATTCTGCAGTAGAACTGACTGTACCACTTAGATACAGTCCATCCTGCAGTAGAACACACTGTACCACTTAGATACAGTCCATCCTGCAGTAGATCACACTGTACCACTTAGATACAGTCCATCCTGCAGTAGATCACACTGTACCACTTAGATACAGTCCATCTATCCTGCAGTAGAACACACTGTACCACTTAGATACAGTCCATCTATCCTGCAGTAGAACACACTGTACCACTTAGATACAGTCCATCCTGCAGTAGAACACACTGTACCACTTAGATACAGTCC
Organism: Salmo trutta; assembly: GCF_901001165.1. Taxonomy (NCBI): domain Eukaryota; kingdom Metazoa; phylum Chordata; class Actinopteri; order Salmoniformes; family Salmonidae; genus Salmo; species Salmo trutta. The sequence continues at coordinate 2,783,234 of NC_042985.1, read as the reverse complement.
ATCCTGCACTAGATCACACTGTACCACTTAGATAGTCCATCCTGCAGTAGAACACACTGTACCACTTAGATACAGTCCATCTATTCTGCAGTAGATCACACTGTACCACTTAGATACAGTCCATCTATCCTGAAGTAGAACACACTGTACCACTTAGATACAGTCCATCTATCCTGCAGTAGAACACACTGTACCACTTAGATACAGTCCATCCTGCAGTAGAACACACTGTACCACTTAGATACAGTCTATCCTGCAGTAGAACACACTGTACCACTTAGATACAGTCTATCCTGCAGTAGAACACACTGTACCACTTAGATACAGTCCATCTATCCTGCAGTAGAACACACTGTACCACTTAGATACAGTCCATCTATCCTGCAGTAGATCACACTGTACCACTTAGATACAGTCCATCCTGCAGTAGAACACACTGTACCACTTAGATACAGTCCATCTATCCTGCAGTAGGGGAGTCTCAGGGTGTGTATCCCTATGGGTCCTGGTCAAGTGTAACGTTTTAAAATGTAACCTTTTATTTAACTAGGCAAGTCCATTAAGAATGGGGCGGCAGGTAGCCTAGTGGTCAGGGCGTTGGGCCAGTAACCGAAAGGTTGCTAGATTGAATCCCTGAGCTGACAAGGTAAAAATCTGTCATTCTGCCCCTGAACAAGGCAATTAACCCACTGTTCCTAGGCCATCAGTGTAAATAAGAATTTGTTCTTAGCTGACTTGCCTAGTTAAATAAAGGTAAAAATAATTAATAAATAATAAATTCCCTCTAGCCCTCGCTCCCTCTAGCCCCCTCGCTCCCTCTAGCCCCCTCTAGCCCTCGCTCCCTCTAGCCCTCGCTCCCTCTAGCCCCCTCTAGCCCTCGCTCCCTCTAGCCCTCGCTCCCTCTAGCCCCCTCTAGCCCTCGCTCCCTCTAGCCCCCTCTAGCCCTCTCTCCCTCTAGCCCCCTCTAGCCCTCGCTCCCTCTAGCCCCCTCTAGCCCTCGCTCCCTCTAGCCCCCTCTAGCCCTCGCTCCCTCTAGCTCCCTCTAGCCCCCTCTAGCCCCCTCTAGCCCTCGCTCCCTCTAGCCCTCGCTCCCTCTAGCTCCCTCTAGCCCTCGCTCCCTCTAGCCCCCTCTAGCCCTCGCTCCCTCTAGCCCCCTCTAGCCCTCACTCCCTCTAGCCCTCGCTCCCTCTAGCTCCCTCTAGCTCCCTCTAGCCCCCTCTAGCCCCCTCTAGCCCTCGCTCCCTCTAGCCCCCTCTAGCCCCCTCTAGCTCCCTCTAGCTCCCTCTAGCCCCCACTAGCCCTCGCTCCCTCTAGCCCCCTCTAGCCCCCTCTAGCTCCCTCTAGCCCCCTCTAGCCCTCGCTCCCTCTAGCCCTCGCTCCCTCTAGCCCTCGCTCCCTCTAGCCCCCTCTAGCCCTCGCTCCCTCTAGCCCTCGCTCCCTCTAGCCCTCGCTCCCTCTAGCCCTCGCTCCCTCTAGCCCCCTCTAGCCCTCGCTCCCTCTAGCCCTCGCTCCCTCTAGCCCCCTCTAGCCCTCGCTCCCTCTAGCTCCCTCTAGCCCCCTCTAGTCCTCGCTCCCTCTAGCCCTCGCTCCCTCTAGCCCCCTCTAGCCCTCGCTCCCTCTAGCCCCCTCTAGCCCTCGCTCCCTCTAGCCCCCTCTAGCCCTCGCTTCCTCTAGCCCCCTCTAGCCCTCGCTCCCTCTAGCCCCCTCTAGCCCTCGCTCCCTCTAGCCCTCGCTCCCTCTAGCCCCCTCTAGCCCTCGCTCCCTCTAGCGCCCTCGCTCCCTCTAGCCCCCTCGCTCCCTCTAGCCCCCTCTAGCCCTCGCTCCCTCTAGCCCCCTCTAGCCCTCGCTCCCTCTAGCCCTCGCTCCCTCTAGCTCCCTCTAGCCCCTTCTAGCTCCCTCTAGCCCTCACTCCCTCTAGCCCCCTCTAGCCCTCGCTCCCTCTAGCTCCCTCTAGCCCTCGCCCCCTCTAGCCCCCTCTAGCTCCCTCTAGCCCTCGCTCCCTCTAGCCCCCTCTAGCCCTCGCTCCCTCTAGCCCCCTCTAGCCCTCGCTCCCTCTAACCCCCTCTAGCCCTCACTCCCTCTAGCCCCCTCTAACCCTCGCTCCCTCTAGCCCCTTCTAACCCTCACTCCCTCTAGCCCCCTCTAGCCCTCGCTCGCTCCCTCTAGCCCCCTCGCTCCCTCTAGCCCCCTCTCTCTCTCTAGCCCCCTCTCTCTGTGTGTCCTGTCTCTGGCTCTGTTGGTGTGTTCTCTAAAGACCTCTGTAGTAGACACGCATTAGCCGCTAGGAGTTAGCATAATGGATAAAATGACCTCTGAATGAGTTGGAGCAGCTAATAGACATTAGCCGCTAGGAGTTAGCATAATGGATAAAATGACCTCAGAATGAGTTGGAGCAGCTAATAGACATTAGCCGCTAGGAGTTAGCATAATGGATAAAATGACCTCTGAATGAGTTGGAGCAGCTAATAGACATTAGCCGCTAGGAGTTAGCGTTATGGATAAAACGACCTCTAGAGACCCCAGAGCAGAAACATCATGACATCAATCTCAACACAGCTCAGAGAAAATGAACTAAACAAGACAAGTACATGAGTAATGGAAATGTCTTGTGTGTTCACCAGTAAGATATGGTTCTGGGGTGTGTGCTCTGGTTCGTTGGTGGTGATGTCATTCCTAGGTACAGTAATTAGAGACTGGTGTATAGATATGCAGGCAGAGAGAGTGAGAGCATGGAAAATGTGTGTAATGAGAAATAGAAGTGTGTGTGTGTGTGTGTGAGACATGAAACATTGACTAATTTAGTGTTAGTTCAAATAGACCATAATTGAGACAAATGATAGCTGTATTATACAATTACAGACTGGAACACACGCGGACAGTCAGGGCTAAGCAGTCGATGTGCTTCCTAGAAGAACAATATGACCCGTCCAGATAGGAAGGGTTAGAGCAGGGGTGTCAAACATACGGCCCGCGGGCTGGATCCGGCCAATCCGTCCCGCGGCGTGGTTTGAGTACAAAAAAATAAATACATGAAATGTTGTTTTTGTGAGGGAAACAAACTCAATATAATTTAAAATGACTCAAACCAAATCTAACCTGTACAACTAATAATGGACGTACAGTCATAGTTTGTTGACTGTGTTCAACTCTAATAAACACCAGAATGAGACAGTCATACAGTTTGCTGACTGTGTCCAGCTGTAATAAACACCAGAATGAGACAGTCAAGGAGCATCAAATTCCCCAAAATGATAGAGGATCTTTTTTTATTTTTTTTGCCAATTTTGATGGTAAGGAAATATAAACAATTTTCATTGCGGACCTCGTTGAAGACCGAATGCAGCCCTTGGGTTAAACACCAGTAGGGTCCTGAATCTCCCCTGGGTTATACACCGGTAGGGTCCTGAATCCTGGAATCTTCTAAGTGGGATTTTGAGAAAGTTACTCGGGTTTCGCAACTCTAGACTCTAAAGCAGGGATGGGCAACCGTCAGATCAATCCCACCCTCCCGTCGGGGTCTCAACTTACTGTTGACAGTTAGATAAGTAGAATACACAAGTTGCAATTTCAAAATTTGGTTGTGCATAAGCAGTTTTTCTGCTTATGTCATTCACTGATAGTCAGTCAATTAGCCCATGTCAGCAAACAGAAATGTTTAGGCTGCTAAGTGCGTTTTGCGGGCAGCTATCTAAACTTGTTATTATGGTTGAATTACCGGCCGGAGGACATGCTGTACCATTTAGATTTTTGGTAGTCTCATTCAGATAATATTAAAAACTGCAAACATTTCCCCTTCATCCTATGGCTAAATGTGGTGAAAGAATATACACAGACTAAAGATTAAGTAGAAAATGGATAAATAAAAGCCTTCTTCAAAACATCAAACTGAATGTAGATTTGAGAATGGGCTATTGGGACCAATTTTGTTATAAATTGAGTGTTATTATGACATTATTTGTAACAATGCAGAGTTTTTTTCTGGAGCAAAAGGGGTCTTGGGGGCTCCTGAGTGGTGCTGTGGTCTAAGGGAATGTTTGAGGTGTCACTACAGACCCGGGTTTGATCCCAGGCTGTGTCACAACTGACCGTGACCAGGAGGGCGGCGTACAATTGGCCCAGCGTCGTTAGGGGAGGGTTTGGCTGGGGGGACTTTAGTTGGCTTATCGCGCTCTAGCGACTCCTTATGGCGGGCCGGGCACCTGCAGGCTGCCCGGCCTGCGGTCGTCAGTTGAATGGTATTTCCTCAGACACATTGGTGCGGCTGGGTTAAGCTGGCGGGTGTTAAGAAGCTCATTTTGGCAAGTCATGTTTCGGAGGACGCATGACTCGACCTTCGCCTCTCCCGAGCCAGTTGGGGAGTTGCAGCGATGAGACAAGATTGGAATTGGATATGATGAAATTGGGGTGAGAAAGGGTGGTAGAACGAGAGAGAGAGAGAGAAAAAAGGGGCGTCTGTACGGCTGAATTCTATCCAACATTGGTTCTCTGGCAGACCGCCATCGCTTCTGCAGTGCATTGTGGTCCTTCCTGTGTCAGCTGGGGAATGACCCGTACAGAAGAGACCAGAGGGTCAACAGGAAGTTGGATACATCTGCCTAGTCAGGTTCTCACTCTTCTTTCCCTCTTTCTCCCTCTTTCTCCCTCTCCCTTTCCCTCTCTCTCCCTTTCCCTCTCTCTCCCATCTTCCCTCTCTCCCATCTTCCCTCTCTCCCATCTCTCTCTCTCCCATCTCTCTCTCTCTCTCTCCCTTTCCCTCTCCCATCTCTCTCTCTCTCCCTTTCCCTCTCTCTCCTATCTCCCTTCACTCTCCCATATCTCCCCTCTCTCGATCTTTCCCTCTCGCTCTGCCTCTCCCTGTAGGCAAGGCATTTGTTCCCAAACAGCGGCCCATCGAGTCTTGTCAGGAAGAGGTAACGACCCTTGACCCGGAACTAGAAGAGGCCCTGTCCAGCGCTACCGACACTGAGCTCTGTGACCTGGCAGGTAAGGGGGAGGGGGTAGGTAGGTTGTCTTACAGACAGAGACACACACGGCCTCTCTCTCTCTCTGCGTTAGAAAGATCTGTGTCTTACTGTCCTCAGTCTGTCTTCTGTCTCTAAGGACAGCTAAAGGTCTGTGTATCTTACTGTCTCCAGTCTCTCTAAGAACAGCTAAATACAGGAGTCTTTTATACACACTGTCAGCCAGGCTTGTCCCATGGTACACACACACACACACACACACACACACACACACACACACACACACACACACACACACACACACACTAAGCCTGTTGTTGTGTGTTTGTCCACAGCGATCCTAGGTGTCCATACCCTGGTGACCAGCACCCAGAGTTACGATGGGACCAGCAGTAAAGACGGAGGATACAACAGTGAGTACACAACCGCCATGTAACCACAACACAACCGCCATGTAACCACAACGCAACCGCCATGTAACCGCCATGTAACCACAACGCAACCGCCATGTAACCGCCATGTAACCACAACACAACCGCCATGTAACCACAACGCAACCGCCATGTAACCGCCATGTAACCACAACACAACCGCCATGTAACCACAACGCAACCGCCATGTAACCGCCATGTAACCACAACACAACCGCCATGTAACCGCAACGCAACCGCCATGTAACCGCAACGCAACCGCCATGTAACCGCAACGCAACCGCAACGCAACCGCCATGTAACCACAACGCAACCGCCATGTAACCTCAAGATAGCCGCAATGTAACTGCAACGAAACCACAACGTAAACACGGTTACCACCATGTAACCGCTACACTACTAACCCCAACGTAAACACGGTTACCGCCATGTAACCACTACACTACTAACCCCAACATAACCGCAACGTAAACACGGTTACCACCATGTAACCGCTACACTACTAACCCCAACATAACCGCAACGTTACCACCATGTAACCGCTACACTACTAACCCCAACATAACCGCAACGTTACCACCATGTAACCGCTACACTACTAACCCCAACATAACCGCAATGTAACCTCGGTTACCACCATGTAACCGCTACACTACTAACCCCAACGTAAACACGGTTACCACCATGTAACCGCTACACTACTAACCCCAACGTAAACACGGTTACCACCATGTAACCGCTACACTACTAACCCCAACATAACCGCAACCTAAACACGGTTACCACCATGTAACCGCTACACTACTAACCCCAACATAACCCCAACATAACCGCAACGTTACCACTATGTAACCGCTACACTACTAACCGCAACATAAACACGGTTACCACCCTGTAACCGCTACACTACTAACCCCAACATAACCGTAACGTAAACACGGTTACCACCATGTAACCGCTACACTACTAACCCCAACATAACCCCAACGTTACCACCATGTAACCGCTACACTACTAACCCCAACATAACCGCAATGTAAACACGGTTACCACCATGTAACCGCTACACTACTAACCCCAACGTAAACACGGTTACCACCATGTAACCGCTACACTACTAACCCCAACATAACCGCAACGTAAACACGGTTACCATGTAACCGCTACACTACTAACCCCAACATTATGCAACATAAACACGGTTACCGCCATGTAACCGCTACACTACTAACCCCAACATAACCGCAATGTAAACACGGTTACCACCATGTAACCGCTACACTACTAACCCCAACATAACCCCAACATAACCGCAACGTTACCACCATGTAACCGCTACACTACTAACCCCAACATAACCACAACGTAAACACGGTTACCACCATGTAACCGCTACACTACTAACCCCAACATAACCGCAACCTAAACACGGTTACCACCATGTAACCGCTACACTACAGATGAATATATTTCTGGTTGTTTAGTGACTACAGTCCTCCTATATAAATGAGTGTGATTGATACAGATGAATATATTTCTGGTTGTTTAGTGACTACAGTCCTCCTATATAAATGAGTGTGATTGATACAGATGAATATATTTCTGGTTGTTTAGTGACTACAGTCCTCCTATATAAATGAGTGTGATGGATACAGATGAATATATTTCTGGTTGTTTAGTGACTACAGTCCTCCTATATAAATGAGTGTGATGGATACAGATGAATATATTTCTGGTTGTTTAGTGACTACAGTCCTCCTATATAAATGAGTGTGATGGATACAGATGAATATATTTCTGGTTGTTTAGTGACTACAGTCCTCCTATATAAATGAGTGTGATGGATACAGATGAATATATTTCTGGTTGTTTAGTGACTACAGTCCTCCTATATAAATGAGTGTGATGGATACAGATGAATACATTTCTGGTTGTTTAGTGACTACAGTCCTCCTATATAAATGAGTGTGATGGATACAGATGAATATATTTCTGGTTGTTTAGTGACTACAGTCCTCCTATATAAATGAGTGTGATGGATACAGATGAATATATTTCTGGTTGTTTAGTGACTACAGTCCTCCTATATAAATGAGTGTGATGGATACAGATGAATACATTTCTGGTTGTTTAGTGACTACAGTCCTCCTATATAAATGAGTGTGATGGATACAGATGAATATATTTCTGGTTGTTTAGTGACTACAGTCCTCCTATATAAATGAGTGTGATGGATACAGATGAATATATTTCTGGTTGTTTAGTGACTACAGTCCTCCTATATAAATGAGTGTGATGGATACAGATGAATACATTTCTGGTTGTTTAGTGACTACAGTCCTCCTATATAAATGAGTGTGATGGATACAGATGAATATATTTCTGGTTGTTTAGTGACTACAGTCCTCCTATATAAATGAGTGTGATGGATACAGATGAATATATTTCTGGTTGTTTAGTGACTACAGTCCTCCTATATAAATGAGTGTGATGGATACAGATGAATATATTTCTGGTTGTTTAGTGACTACAGTCCTCCTATATAAATGAGTGTGATGGATACAGATGAATATATTTCTGGTTGTTTAGTGACTACAGTCCTCCTATATAAATGAGTGTGATGGATACAGATGAATATATTTCTGGTTGTTTAGTGACTACAGTCCTCCTATATAAATGAGTGTGATGGATACAGATGAATACATTTCTGGTTGTTTAGTGACTACAGTCCTCCTATATAAATGAGTGTGATGGATACAGATGAATATATTTCTGGTTGTTTAGTGACTACAGTCCTCCTATATAAATGAGTGTGATGGATACAGATGAATATATTTCTGGTTGTTTAGTGACTACAGTCCTCCTATATAAATGAGTGTGATGGATACAGATGAATACATTTCTGGTTGTTTAGTGACTACAGTCCTCCTATATAAATGAGTGTGATGGATACAGATGAATATATTTCTGGTTGTTTAGTGACTACAGTCCTCCTATATAAATGAGTGTGATGGATACAGATGAATATATTTCTGGTTGTTTAGTGACTACAGTCCTCCTATATAAATGAGTGTGATGGATACAGATGAATATATTTATGGTTGTTTAGTGACTACAGTCCTCCTATATAAATGAGTGTGATGGATACAGATGAATATATTTCTCACCAGACGTGGTGAAGGGGGAGAAGATGAACCCAGTGTTTGATGAGCCTCCTAACCCCACTAACGTAGACGACACTCTGCAGAGGATAAAAAACAACGACGCTGCGCTCACGGAGGTTAACCTCAACAACATCAAGGTACTTAAACACACATGTACACTGCTCAAAAAAATAAAGGGAACACTTATACAACACAATGTAACTCCAAGTCAATCACACTTCTGTGAAATCAAACTGTCCACTTAGGAAGCAACACTGATTGACAATAAATTTCACATGCTGTTGTGCAAATGGAATAGACAACAGGTGGAAATTATAGGCAATTAGCAAGACACCCCCAATAAAGGAGTGGTTCTGCAGGTGAGGACCACAGACCACTACTCAGTTCCTATGCTTCCTGGCTATTGTTTTGGTCACTTTTGAATGCTGGCGGTGCTTTCACTCTAGTGGTAGCATGAGACTGAGTCTACAACCCACACAAGTGGCTCAGGTAGTGCAGCTCTGTCAGCGTAGTGTCCAGAGCAAGGAGGCGCTACCAGGAGACAGGCCAGTACATCAGGAGACGTGGAGAAGGCCGTAGGAGGGCAACAACCCAGCAGCAGGACCGCTACCTCCGCCTTTGTGCAAGGAGGAGCAGGAGGAGCACTGCCAGAGCCCTACAAAATGAACTCCAGCAGGCCACAAATGTGCATGTGTCTGCTAAAACGGTCAGAAACAGACTCCATGAGGGTGGTATGAGGGCCCGACGTCCACAGGTGGGGGTTGTGCTTACAGCCCAACACCGTGCAGGACGTTCGGCATTTGCCAGAGAACACCAAGATTGGCAAATTCGCCACTGGCGCCCTGTGCTCTTCACAGATGAAAGCAGGTTCACACTGAGCACGTGACAGACGTGGCGAGTCTGGATACGCCGTGGAGAACGTTCTGCTGCCTGCAACATCCTCCAGCATGACCGGTTTGGCGGTGGGTCAGTCATGGTGTGGGGTGGCATTTCTTTGGGGGGCCGCACAGCTCTCCATGTGCTCGCCAGAGGTAGCCTGACTGCCATTAGGTACCGAGATGAGATCCTCAGACCCCTTGTGAGACCATATGCTGGTGCGGTTGGCCCTGGGTTCCTCTTAATGCAAGACAATGCTAGACCTCATGTGGCTGGAGTGTGTCAGCAGTTCCTGCAAGAGGAAGGCATTGATGCTATGGACTGGCCCGCCCGTTCCCCAGACCTGAATCCAATTGAGCACATCTGGGACATCATGTCTCGCTCCATCCACCAACGCCACGTTGCACCACAGACTGTCCAGGAGTTGGCGGATGCTTTAGTCCAGGTCTGGGAGGAGATCCCTCAGGAGACCATCCGCCACCTCATCAGGAGCATGCCCAGGCATTGTAGGGAGGTCATACAGGCACGTGGAGGCCACACACTACTGAGCCTCATTTTGACTTGTTTTAAGGACATTACATCAAAGTTGGATCAGCCTGTAGTGTGATTTTCCACTTTAATTTTGAGTGTGACTCCAAATCCAGACCTCCATGGGTTGATAAATTGGATTTCCATTGATTATTTTTGTGTGATTTTGTTGTCAGCACATTCAACTATGTAAAGAAAAAGTATTTAAGATTATTTCTTTCATTCAGATCTAGGATGTGTTGTTTAAATGTTCCCTTTTATTTTTTTGAGCAATATATATATATATGCACTGACACACACACACACACACACAATGAGACACGTTGTGATTCCCCTGTATTTTCCTGGTGTTCCAGAACATTCCTATTCCCACGCTGAAGGAGTTTGCCAAGGCCATGGAGAGGAACACACACGTCAAGAAGTTCAGCCTCGCCGCCACACGGAGCAACGACCCCATCGCTGTGGTGGGTGTCTTGTCTGTCTGGGTGTCTTGTCTGTCTGGGTGTCTTGTCTGTCTGGGTGTCTTGTCTGTCTGTCTGTCTGGGTGTCTTGTCTGTCTGTCTGTCTGGGTGTCTTGTCTGTCTGTCGGGGTGTCTTGTCTGGGTGTCTTGTCTGTCTGTCTGTCTGGGTGTCTTGTCTGTCTGTCTGTCTGGGTGTCTTGTCTGTCTGTCTGTCTGGGTGTCTTGTCTGTCTGGGTGTCTTGTCGTTGAATAGGGCAGAAGTGTGTGCAGGGTTTTGCTCCAACCCACTCCTAACTACTCCCCCAGGCGATGAGTGAGATGCTGAAGGAGAACAAGTCGTTGCGGAGTCTCAACCTCGAGTCTAACTTCATCACCAGCGCTGGTGCTGCCGCCCTGGTGGACGCTCTCCGAGACAACGACACACTGACTGAGATCAAGATAGACAACCAGGTAACACACACACACACACACACACACACACATCTCACACACACACACTGACTGAGATCAAGATAGACAACCAGGTAACACACACCACACACACACACATCATACACACACACACACTGACTGAGATCAAGATAGACAACCAGGTAACACATATAGACAACCAGGTAACACATATAGACAACCAGGTAACACATATATATATATATATATATATACTGCTCAAAAAAATAAAGGGAACACTTAAACAACACAATGTAACTCCAAGTCAATCACACTTCTGTGAAATCAAACTGTCCACTTAGGAAGCAACACTGATTGACAATAAATGTCACATGCTGTTGTGCAAATGGAATAGACAACAGGTGGAAATTATAGGCAATTAGCAAGACACCCCCAATAAAGGAGTGGTTCTGCAGGTGGGGACCACAGACCACTTCTCAGTTCCTATGCTTCCTGGCTGATGTTTTGGTCACTTTTGAATGCTGGCGGTGCTTTCACTCCAGTGGTAGCATGAGACGGAGTCTACAACCCACACAAGTGGCTCAGGTAGTGCAGCTCATCCAGGATGGCACATCAATGCGAGCTGTGGCAAGAAGGTTTGCTGTGTCTGTCAGCGTAGTGTCCAGAGCATGGAGGCGCTACCAGAAGACAGGCCAGCACATCAGGAGACGTGGAGGAGGCCGTAGGAGGGCAACAACCCAGCAGCAGGACCGCTACCTCCACCTTTGTGCAAGGAGGAGCAGGAGAAGCACTGCCAGAACCCTGCAAAATGACCTCCAGCAGGCCACAAATGTGCATGTGTCTGCTCAAACGGTCAGAAACAGACTCCATGAGGGTGGTATGAGGGCCCGACGTCCACAGGTGGGGGTTGTGCTTACAGCCCAACACCGTGCAGGACGTTTGGCATTTGCCAGAGAACACCAAGATTGGCAAATTCGCCACTGGCGCCCTGTGCTCTTCACAGATGAAAGCAGGTTCACACTGAGCACGTGACAGACGTGGCAGAGTCTGGAGACGCCGTGGAGAACGTTCTGCTGCCTGTAACATCCTCCAGCATGACCGGTTTGGCGGTGGGTCAGTCATGGTGTAGGGTGGCATTTCTTTGGGGGGCC
>NC_042985.1:2751251-2766251 GCF_901001165.1 Salmo trutta | reverse complement strand
TGTGTGTGTGTGTGTGTGTGTGTGTGTGTGTGTGTGTGTGTGTGTGTGTGTGTGTGTGTGTGTGTGTGTGTGTGTGTGTGTGTGTGTGTGTGTGTGTGTGTGTCTACAGAGGCAGCAGCTGGGGACTTCAGTAGAGATGGAGATGGCTAAGATGCTGGAGGACAACAACAGCATAGTGAAGTTTGGCTATCACTTCTGTCAGCAAGGCCCACGGGCTAGAGCTGCTGCTGCTATCACCAAGAACAATGACCTGAGTAAGAACACACACACACACACACACACACACACACACACACACACACACACGCTGCTGGGTTCACTTCTGTCAGCAAGGCCCACGGGCTAGAGCTGCTGCTGCTATCACCAAGAACAATGACCTGAGTAAGAACACACACACACACACACACACACACACACACACACACACACACACACACACACACACACACTGCTGGGTTCAGGGTATGATATGTACACCCTTATGATGTCATATATACAGTCAGTCTGACAGGGTTACCGTAACACAGTATATTATACTACAGTCAGTCTGACAGGGTTACCGTAACACAGTATATTATACTACAGTCAGTCTGACAGGGTTACCGCAACACAGTATATTATACTACAGTCAGTCTGACAGGGTTACCGCAACACAGTATATTATACTACAGTCAGTCTGACAGGGTTACCGTAACAAAGTATATTATACTACAGTCAGTCTGACAGGGTTACCGTAACACAGTATATTATACTACAGTCAGTCTGACAGGGTTACCGTAACACAGTATATTATACTACAGTCAGTCTGACAGGGTTACCGTAACACAGTATATTATACTACAGTCAGTCTGACAGGGTTACCGCAACACAGTATATTATACTACAGTCAGTCTGACAGGGTTACCGCAACACAGTATATTATACTACAGTCAGTCTGACAGGGTTACCGCAACACAGTATATTATACTACAGTCAGTCTGACAGGGTTACCGCAACACAGTATATTATACTACAGTCAGTCTGACAGGGTTACCGTAACACAGTATATTATACTACAGTCAGTCTGACAGGGTTACCGTAACACAGTATATTATACTACAGTCAGTCTGACAGGGTTACCGTAACACAGTATATTATACTACAGTCAGTCTGACAGGGTTACCGTAACACAGTATACTATACTATAGTCAGTCTGACAGGGTTACCGTAACACAGTATACTATACTACAGTCAGTCTGACAGGGTTACCGTAACACAGTATACTATACTACAGTCAGTCTGACAGGGTTACCGTAACACAGTATACTATACTACAGTCAGTCTGACAGGGTTACCGCAACACAGTATATTATACTACAGTCAGTCTGACAGGGTTACCGCAACACAGTATATTATACTACAGTCAGTCTGACAGGGTTACCGTAACACAGTATATTATACTACAGTCAGTCTGACAGGGTTACCGTAACACAGTATATTATACTACAGTCAGTCTGACAGGGTTACCGCAACACAGTATATTATACTACAGTCAGTCTGACAGGGTTACCGTAACACAGTATATTATACTACAGTCAGTCTGACAGGGTTACCGTAACACAGTATATTATACTACAGTCAGTCTGACAGGGTTACTATAACAGTGTTATATCATAATTATACCGTTTCAAAGACACATTTACAGCTGTTTCCATGGTGACGCAGAGGGTGGGTGGGTTTGGTTCATGTTGTTTTATGCCCAGGGCTTTGGTGAGGACGACATTCAGCTGCTCTTCTTGAAGAAGGACTTTTCTTCTAGTCCTCTAGAAAGAGTTCTTCCTTCTTTCTTTCCTGGCGTTTGACATTGTTCCCCCTCTCCTCCTGTCCTGTCTGAAGCCCTGGGCCTCTCTCCTCCTGTCCTGTCTGAAGCCCTGGGCCTCTCTCCTCTTGTCCTGTCTGAAGCCCTGGGCCTCTCTCCTCTTGTCCTGTCTGAAGCCCTGGGCCTCTCTCCTCTTGTCCTGTCTGAAGCCCTGGGCCTCTCTCCTCCTGTCCTGTCTGAAGCCCTGGGCCTCTCTCCTCTTGTCCTGTCTGAAGCCCTGGGCCTCTCTCCTCCTGTCCTGTCTGAAGCCCTGGGCCTCTCTCCTCTTGTCCTGTCTGAAGCCCTGGGCCTCTCTCCTCTTGTCCTGTCTGAAACCCTGGGCCTCTCTCCTCTTGTCCTGTCTGAAGCCCTGGGCCTCTCCTCTTGTCCGGTCTGAAGCCCTGGGCCTCTCTCCTCCTGTCCGGTCTGAAGCCCTGGGCCTCTCTCCTCCTGTCCGGTCTGAAGCCCTGGGCCTCTCTCCTCCTGTCCGGTCTGAAGCCCTGGGCCTCTCTCCTCCTGTCCTGTCTGAAGCCCTGGGCCTCTCTCCTCTTGTCCTGTCTGAAGCCCTGGGCCTCTCTCCTCTTGTCCTGTCTGAAGCCCTGGGCCTCTCTCCTCTTGTCCTGTCTGAAGCCCTGGGCCTCTCTCCTCTTGTCCTGTCTGAAGCCCTGGGCCGCTCTCCTCCTGTCCTGTCTGAAGCCCTGGGCCGCTCTCCTCTTGTCCTGTCTGAAGCCCTGGGCCTCTCTCCTCTTGTCCTGTCTGAAGCCCTGGGCCTCTCTCCTCTTGTCCTGTCTGAAGCCCTGGGCCTCTCTTGTCCTGTCTGAAGCCCTGGGTCTCTCTCCTTCTGTCCTGTCTGAAGCCCTGGGACTAACCAGGCCTAGCCAAGGCAGCAGTCATGTCCAGCACTCAGTCCTCTGTCTCCCCCCAACTCTGTTCTGTCTGACCTACTGTAGTACAGGTCTCTCCTCCCCTCTGTCCTGTCTGACCTACTGGAGTACAGGTCTCTCCTCCACTCTGTCCTGTCTGACCTACTGGAGTACAGGTCTCTCCTCCCCTCTGTCCTGTCTGACCTACTGGAGTACAGGTCTCTCCTCCCCTCTGTCCTGTCTGACCTACTGGAGTACAGGTCTCTCCTCCCCTCTGTCCTGTCTGACCTACTGGAGTACAGGTCTCTCCTCCCCTCTGTCCTGTCTGACCTACTGGAGTACAGGTCTCTCCTCCCTTCTGTCCTGTCTGACCTAGTGGAGTACAGGTCTCTCGTCCTGTCTGACCTAGTGGAGTACAGGTCTCTCCTCCCTTCTGTCCCGTCTGACCTACTGAAGTACAGGTCTCTCCTCCCTTCTGTCCCGTCTGACCTACTGAAGTACAGGTCTCTCCTCCCCTCTGTCCTGTCTGACCTACTGTAGTACAGGTCTCTCCCTTCTGTCCCGTCTGACCTACTGAAGTACAGGTCTCTCCTCCCCTCTGTCCCGTCTGATCTACTGGAGTACAGGTCTCTCCTCCCCTCTGTCCTGTCTGACCTACTGTAGTACAGGTCTCTCCTCCCCTCTGTCCTGTCTGACCTACTGGAGTACAGGTCTCTCCTCCCCTCTGTCCTGTCTGACCTACTGTAGTACAGGTCTCTCCTCCCCTCTGTCCTGTCTGACCTACTGTAGTACAGGTCTCTCCCCCCTTCTGTCCCGTCTGACCTACTGAAGTACAGGTCTCTCCTCCCCTCTGTCCCGTCTGATCTACTGGAGTACAGGTCTCTCCTCCCCTCTGTCCTGTCTGACCTACTGTAGTACAGGTCTCTCCTCCCCTCTGTCCTGTCTGACCTACTGTAGTACAGGTCTCTCCTCCCCTCTGTCCTGTCTGACCTACTGTAGTACAGGTCTCTCCTCCCTTCTGTCCCGTCTGACCTACTGTAGTACAGGTCTCTCCTCCCCTCTGTCCTGTCTGACCTACTGGAGTACAGGTCTCTCCTCCCCTCTGTCCTGTCTGACCTACTGTAGTACAGGTCTCTCCTCCCCTCTGTCCTGTCTGATCTACTGGAGTACAGGTCTCTCCTCCCCTCTGTCCTGTCTGACCTACTGGAGTACAGGTCTCTCCTCCCCTCTGTCCTGTCTGATCTACTGGAGTACAGGTCTCTCCTCCCCTCTGTCCTGTCTGACCTACTGTAGTACAGGTCTCTCCTCCCCTCTGTCCTGTCTGACCTACTGTAGTACAGGTCTCTCCCCCCTTCTGTCCCGTCTGACCTACTGAAGTACAGGTCTCTCCTCCCCTCTGTCCTGTCTGATCTACTGGAGTACAGGTCTCTCCTCCCCTCTGTCCTGTCTGACCTACTGTAGTACAGGTCTCTCCTCCCCTCTGTCCTGTCTGACCTACTGTAGTACAGGTCTCTCCTCCCCTCTGTCCTGTCTGACCTACTGTAGTACAGGTCTCTCCTCCCTTCTGTCCCGTCTGACCTACTGTAGTACAGATCTCTCCTCCCCTCTGTCCCATTTGACCTACTGGAGTACAGGTCTCTCCTCCCCTCTGTCCTGTCTGACCTACTGTAGTACAGGTCTCTCCTCCCCTCTGTCCTGTCTGATCTACTGGAGTACAGGTCTCTCCTCCCCTCTGTCCTGTCTGACCTACTGGAGTACAGGTCTCTCCTCCCCTCTGTCCTGTCTGATCTACTGGAGTACAGGTCTCTCCTCCCCTCTGTCCTGTCTGACCTACTGTAGTACAGGTCTCTCCTCCCCTCTGTCCTGTCTGACCTACTGTAGTACAGGTCTCTCCTCCCTTCTGTCCCGTCTGACCTACTGTAGTACAGGTCTCTCCTCCCCTCTGTCCTGTCTGACCTACTGGAGTACAGGTCTCTCCTCCCCTCTGTCCTGTCTGACCTACTGTAGTACAGGTCTCTCCTCCCCTCTGTCCTGTCTGATCTACTGGAGTACAGGTCTCTCCTCCCCTCTGTCCTGTCTGACCTACTGGAGTACAGGTCTCTCCTCCCCTCTGTCCTGTCTGATCTACTGGAGTACAGGTCTCTCCTCCCCTCTGTCCTGTCTGACCTACTGGAGTACAGGTCTCTCCTCCCTTCTGTCCCGTCTGACCTACTGTAGTACAGGTCTCTCCTCCCCTCTGTCCTGTCTGACCTACTGGAGTACAGGTCTCTCCTCCCCTCTGTCCTGTCTGACCTACTGTAGTACAGGTCTCTCCTCCCCTCTGTCCTGTCTGATCTACTGGAGTACAGGTCTCTCCTCCCCTCTGTCCTGTCTGACCTACTGGAGTACAGGTCTCTCCTCCCCTCTGTCCTGTCTGATCTACTGGAGTACAGGTCTCTCCTCCCCTCTGTCCTGTCTGACCTACTGGAGTACAGGTCTCTCCTCCCCTCTGTCCTGTCTGATCTACTGGAGTACAGGTCTCTCCTCCCCTCTGTCCTGTCTGATCTACTGGAGTACAGGTCTCTCCTCCCCTCTGTCCTGTCTGATCTACTGGAGTACAGGTCTCTCCTCCCCTCTGTCCTGTCTGACCTAGTGGAGTACAGGTCTCTCGTCCTGTCTGACCTACTGGAGTACAGGTCTCTCCTCCCCTCTGTCCTGTCTGATCTACTGGAGTACAGGTCTCTCCTCCCCTCCGTCCTGTCTGACCTACTGGAGTACAGGTCTCTCCTCCCCTCTGTCCTGTCTGACCTACTGGAGTACAGGTCTCTCCTCCCCTCTGTCCTGTCTGATCTACTGGAGTACAGGTCTCTCCTCCCCTCTGTCCTGTCTGACCTACTGGAGTACAGGTCTCTCCTCCCCTCTGTCCTGTCTGACCTAGTGGAGTACAGGTCTCTCGTCCTGTCTGATCTACTGGAGTACAGGTCTCTCCTCCCCTCTGTCCTGTCTGATCTACTGGAGTACAGGTCTCTCCTCCCCTCTGTCCTGTCTGATCTACTGGAGTACAGGTCTAAGAAGCATTGTTTTGACGTGTCCTCTGTGTCCCTATCAGGGTTTCCTTTAGCCGGTAGTATTCGGCTTTGGACGATTTAATATAAAAACTATTATAAAAAATGATTTTATATAGAAAAGCTGATGGAAATACATCTGTCTGGTCGTGCTTGTCGGTCTATAGGTTAATTTGGTGGGATGAAATTGCCGTGTGTGTACAGTATCTTCATTATGTATCTTGTTTATCCCACCGTACAGCAGACAGATACAGAGCCTTAAGGCACAAAGTCTGTCACACAGCACTTCTGAAAACATATACTTATACTGCAACCTGAACGTTTTACTACATATTATGAGGCATCCCTAAGTCTAAATATTCCTGTTACATTGAACAACCTTCAATGTTATGTCATAATTACGTAAAATTCTGACAAATTAGTTCACAACGAGCCAGGTGGCCCAAACTGTTGCATATACCCTGATTGCGTGCAATGAACGCAAAATGACACAATTTCACCTGGTTAATATTGCATGCTAACCTGGATTTCTTTTAGTTAAATATGCAGGTTTAAAAATATATACTTGTGTATTGATTTTAAGAAAGACATTGATGTTTATGGTTAGGTACACGTTGGAGCAACAGTCCTTTTTCGCGAATGCGCACTGCATCGATTATATGCAACGCAGGACAGGCTAGATAAACTAGTAATATCATCAACCATGTGTAGTTAACTAGTGATTATGATTGATTATTTTTTATAAGATAAGTTTAATGCTAGCTAGCAACTTACCTTGGCTTCTTACTGCATTCGCGTAACAGGCAGGCTCCTCGTGGAGTGCAATGTAAAGCAGGTCGTTAGAGCGTTGGACTAGTTAACCGTAAGGTTGCAAGATTGAATCCCCAAGCTGACAAGGTCACAATCTGTCATTCTGCCCCTGAACAAGGCAGTTTACCCACCGTTCCTAGGCCGTCATTGTAAATAAGAATGTGTTCTTAACTGACTTGCCTAGTTAAATAAAGGTGTAAAAAAATATATATATATATATATTTTTTTTAAACGGGAAATCGGTGTCCAAAAATACCGATTTTACCGATTTTTGTTATGGAAACTTGAAATCGGCCCTAATTAATCGGCTGTTCTGATTAATCGGTCGACCTCTACTATCTTCTGTCTCTTGTGACCAGCAGGGGACTGTTTTAGGATTGTTTGATCACCATGATGTCTGCTGTGTTTTGGGCAAGTCTCTATCTCACTGTACAATTCCTCCTTGTCCTCTTCCCCTTTCCTCTTCCTGTCTTCTCTCCAGTCCGCAAGAGGCGAGTGGAGGGGGACCAGTAAGGGGCGGAGCCTGTCATGTCTCCCAGCCTGTCCCGTCGTCTCATCTCGCCGTATGGAATACATTTTCAGCCAATCCCCTGGTCTCATCTCACCGTGGCGTACGTGTGGACGTTAAGTCTTGTGCCTAAACCCGGAGCAAGGCGCCCTCAACCAGACAGGGACTGAGTCCCAAATGGCACCCTTGTTCCCTATGTAGTGTACTACTTTTGATCAGAGCCCTAGGGGCTGTGATCGTGCACTATAGAGAATAGGGTTCCATTTGAGACCCAGCTAACATCATCTATCTGAGAAGAAGAGAAATAACTGGAATAGCCCTCTCCTCTAGTACTTACATATCTATACACACATGTTGTTGTTATTATTGTTTATTATACTATTGTTAGAACTACAGCTGTACATCTTATTGTTTAGTTTTTTTCAGTTAATTTCAGGCGCTTTCTTTTTTCTTTTCTCTGAATGATTTATTTTCTGTTTTTTTTCCTGTGTTTAGAGCAACATGAACAGTACTGTAATCTAACCAAGTAACCATGGGCTTAAACATACTACCCTAACCTCTGACCCCTAACCCCTACAGTGGTATAGGGCCCTGACCTCTAACCCCTACAGTGGCACGGGGCAGGCCTCCCTAGCTAGACTGCTGTATCTCTTGGTTCTGAAAGCTCTTGGTTCTGTGCTTCCTAGACAGGGGGAAGAGTCAGGACCCACTGGTGACCTCTAGCAGACTGGTTCATCTGGTAGGGCTGTCTGTTTAGCCCCCTGGGGTGGATGTGGTGGGTTTGTGCAGCTGTAGGGTACTCTGAGGAGTGGATGAGAACAGCTGCCTCTGAAAAAGTCTCAAGCCCTGAAGAACGTTTATAGATGTCTTAATACTGTCGTAATGAATTTAAAGTCTTAAAGAATTAAAAAAGTCTTACAATTGATAATACGGTGGTTCTCTTTCAATCTCAACAGTTTTTTTGTTTTTTTTCATCGATTCAGACTTACTCAGATTTAATGGGTTTATTTTATGTCACTGGGAAACATATGTGGATGTTATTTAACCAAGTAAATATGATGAGGTTTTTAATCCATGATGATGAAGCATTGACTTGATCTTCTGCTGTCCTGTTATTGGTCTGGCGTGAACGTCAGCTCAACCAATGGGCTTCTCCGATACTGAACCATGCCAAAGACTAATACATACTGGACTTGTGAGGAGATACAACTCCATGTCACTATATTCTCTTTAGATTACCCAGAAAACATCTGGCTTCATTACACTTACTTTTTAAATTTGATGTGCACTGTGTTCCTTCTCTCTGCTGGGCTGTTGTTGCTGACGGTGATGGCCGTCAGTGGAGCAGTGTCTGTGTGAAGGAATGGCATGGCAAAGAGAGAGAGGCAGGAGAGAGCTACACACCACACACTGAGTGGTCTGGAACAGGCTCCTAGCCCTGGCATGCTACTCACTATGGAAGAAAACATGCTGTGTTAAACTCAGCTGGATTCTCCAGAGAACACTAGCCTGCTGTAAAACAGACAAAAAACAGCCTGATGTTGACACTCACCATTTATAGAGAATTACAAACTGGGTGGTTCAAGCCCTGAATGCTGATTGGCTGACAGCTGTGGTATATCAGACCGTAGACCACAGGTATGACAAAACATTTCATTTTTACTGCTCTAATTAATTTGGTAACCAGTTTCTAATAGCAATAAGCCACCTTGGGGGTTTGTGATATATGGCCAATATACCACGTCTAAGGGCTGTGTCAAGGCACTCCACGCTGCGTCGTGCATAAGAACAACCCTTAGCCGTGGTATATTGACCCTATACCACACCCCCCCGGGCCTTATTGCTTAATTACAGGCTGGCCTCCTGGACTCACATGAATCCTACTGGACCAAAACTGCTGAATCTGTGTCCAGGAAACTGGTCCTATGTGGTGGTAATCTGGAGTAGGAAGTCATCATGTTGAGATCATGTGGTTTGTCTGGACCAATAGTATGGTCATGTTTCATTTCCTAATCATATCTGGTGAACCAGCCAGTCAGCCAGCCTTGATTCTGTGGGTGGGATAGAGCGATGTGATTGGTTGACTAAGGTTATTTGGAGTGATGCTGTCTGCTATACTATAATGTCTGAATCCCAAATGGTTCCCTGTTCCTTATATGGTGTACTTCCTGTTGACCAGGGCCCATAGGGTGTAACCCAGGCTATAGTAACCTGGCTCTGCTCTGCTCTGTCCATACTCTGATCTTAATCATGTATATTGTTATAGTTGACCATCTCAAAATGTTTACCCTCACACACATTCCACACCGTCTCACACACACACACCTGTGTGTATCAAGTAAATGTAAAGTCACTGATGCGGAGGGATTTATTTTGTTGTATGGTGAAGCTCCATGTCTGGACTAAAGAGTAGAGGAAGTAGGAAGCTGGACTGTTAATATTAACCACCAAGCCTGGTAAAAAGGCCATGTCAACTATAATACGTCCTCAACCAATAAATGTTTTTACATACGCTGTCCCTCTCTGTTGTCTTCACTTTTAATCCATGTAGTTCATGTGCAGTATTTTATAGTTGTACTGAACTGAATTCAGTAACTTTGTATTGTTCCACGAGGTAAACTTATGGTGTAATCGATCAGTCTCAACATCATGCATTTATCAGATCCAGAAACAACGCAGGACATTACACTGGCTGTTCAACAAGTACACAGTTGTTGTGTACTCTATTCAAGTGGAAATGAATCCAGATCACAGTTGTTGTGTACTCTGTTCAAGTGGAAATGAATCCAGATCACAGTTGTTGTGTACTCTGTTCAAGTGGAAATGAATCCAGATCACAGTTGTTGTGTACTCTGTTCAAGTGGAAATGAATCCAGATCACAGTTGTTGTGTACTCTGTTCAGGTGGAAATGAATCCAGATCACAGTTGTTGTGTACTCTGTTCAGGTGGAAATGAATCCAGATCACAGTTGTTGTGTACTCTGTTCAGGTGGAGATGAATCCAGATCACAGTTGTTGTGTACTCTGTTCAGGTGGAAATGAATCCAGATCACAGTTGTTGTGTACTCTGTTCAGGTGGAAATGAATCCAGATCACAGTTGTTGTGTACTCTGTTCAGGTGGAAATGAATCCAGATCACAGTTGTTGTGTACTCTGTTCAGGTGGAAATGAATCCAGATCACAGTTGTTGTGTACTCTATTCAAGTGGAAATGAATCCAGATCACAGTTGTTGTGTACTCTATTCAAGTGGAAATGAATCCAGATCACAGTTGTGATTACCTTTCAACTCGCCTTGGGTTCAAAGGGCATTCCCATAGCGATAGTGATACGGGCAGGTCGTTATATACACTGAACAAAAATATAAACGCAACATGAAGCATTTAAAATATTTTACTGAGTTACATTTCATATAAGGAAATCAGTCAATTGAAAAATGCATTAGGCTCTAATCTATGGATTTCACATGACTGGGAATACAGATATGATTATGTTGGTCATAGAAACCTTAAAGTATCTGGCATGACCACCATTTGCCTCATGCAGCGTGACACATCTCCTTCACATAGAGTTAATCAGGCTGTTGATTGTAGTCTGTGGAACGTTGTCCCACTCCTCTTCAATGGCTGTGTGAAGTTGCTGGATATTGGCGGGAACTGGAACACGCTGTTCTATACGTTGATCCAGAGCATCCCAAACATGCTCAATGGGTGACATGTCTGGTGAGTATGCAGGCCATGGAAGAACTGGGACATTTTCAGCTTCCAGGAATTGTGTACAGATCCTTGCGACATGGGGCCGTGCATTATCATGCTGAATCATGAGGTGATGGCGGTGGATGAATGGCACGACATTGGGCCTCAGTATCTGTTTAAGGTTATTTCTGTGCATTCAAATTGCCATCAGTAAAAGGCAAATTTATTCGTAGCTTATGCCTGCCCATACCATAACCCGACATCAGCAAACCGCTCGCCCACACAACACCATACATGCTGTCTGGGGCAGCATGTAGTGGTTAGACTGTTGGGCCAATAACCTAAAGTTTGCTGGATCGAATCCCTGAGCTGACAAGGTAAAAATCTGTCATTCTACCCCTGAACAAGGCAGTTAACCCACTGTTTTCCGGTAGGTCATTGAAAATAAGAATTTGTTCTTAACGGACTTGCCTAGTTAAATAAAGGTTATATTTTAAATTAAATAAAAAAGTCTGCTATCTGCCCGGTACAGTTGAAACCGGGATTTATCAGAGAAGAGCAAACTTCTCCAGTGTTCCTGTTGCCATCGAAGGTGAGAATTTACCCACTGAAGTTGGTTACAACTGAACTGCAGTCAGGTCAAGACCCTGGTGAGGACGACGAGCACACAGATGAGCTTCCCTGAGACGGTTTCTGACAGTTTGTGCAGAAATATTTTTGTTGTGCAAACCCACAGTTTAATCAGCTGTCTGGGTGGCTGGTCTCAGATGATCCCACAGTTTCATCAGCTGTCTGGGTGGCTGGTCTCAGACGATCCCACAGTTTCATCAGCTGTCCGGGTGGCTGGTCTCAGACGATCCCACAGTTTCATCAGCTGTCTGGTGGCTGGTCTCAGATGATCCCCAGTTTCATCAGCTGTCCAGGTGGCTGGTCTCAGATGATCCCACAGTTTCATCAGCTGTCCAGGTGGCTGGTCTCAGATGATCCCACAGTTTCATCAGCTGTCTGGGTGGCTGGTCTCAGATGATCCCACAGTTTCATCAGCTGTCCAGGTGGCTGGTCTCAGACGATCCCACAGTTTCATCAGCTGTCTGGGTGGCTGGTCTCAGATGATCCCACAGTTTCATCAGCTGTCCAGGTGGCTGGTCTCAGATGATCCCACAGTTTCATCAGCTGTCCAGGTGGCTGGTCTCAGACGATCCCACAGTTTCATCAGCTGTCCGGGTGGCTGGTCTCAGACGATCCCACAGTTTCATCAGCTGTCTGGTGGCTGGTCTCAGATGATCCCCAGTTTCATCAGCTGTCCAGGTGGCTGGTCTCAGATGATCCCACAGTTTCATCAGCTGTCCAGGTGGCTGGTCTCAGATGATCCCACAGTTTCATCAGCTGTCCGGGTGGCTGGTCTCAGATGATCCCACAGTTTCATCAGCTGTCTGGGTGGCTGATCTCAGATGATCCCACAGTTTCATCAGCTGTCCGGGTGGCTGATCTCAGATGATCCCACAGTTTCATCAGCTGTCCGGGTGGCTGATCTCAGATGATCCCACAGTTTCATTAGCTGGCAGGGTGGCTGGTCTCAGATGATCCCACAGTTTCATCAGCTGTCTGGGTGGCTGGTCTCAGATGATCCCACAGTTTCATCAGCTGTCCAGGTGGCTGGTCTCAGATGATCCCACAGTTTCATCAGCTGTCCAGGTGGCTGGTCTCAGACGATCCCCAGTTTCATCAGCTGTCTGGTGGCTGGTCTCAGATGATCCCACAGTTTCATCAGCTGTCCAGGTGGCTGGTCTCAGATGATCCCACAGTTTCATCAGTTGTCCAGGTGGCTGGTCTCAGATGATCCCGCAGGTGAAGAAACCGGATGTAGAGGTCCTGGGTTGGCGTGGTTACACGTGGTCTGCGGTTGTGAGGCCAGTTGGACGTACTGCCAAATTCTCTAAAACGATGTTGGACGCGGATTATAGTAGAGAAATTAACATGCAATTCTCTGGCAACAGCTCTGGTGGACATTCCAGCAGTCTGCATGCCAATTGTACACTCCCTGAAAACTTGAGACATCTGTGGTATTGTGTTGTGTAACAAAATTGCACATTTTAGAGGGGCCTTTTATTGTCCCCAGCACAAGGTGCACCTGTGTATTTTTTTTATTTTGTTTTTATTTAACTAGGCAAGTCAGTTAAGAACAAATTCTTATTTACAATGACGGCCTACCAAAAGGCAAAAGGCCTCTTGCGGGGACGACACATGACAACCCAGCATGGTAGTGTGACGACCCTCCCACTCTGTCTGCTGTATTTTCTCTCTTTGCTCTTGTTCCTCATTAGGATGCCAGTGGGCGGAGTTGGAAGGGTCGTCAGCTAGATGGAAAACACCTGGGCTCGGGTGTGTCCCAGGATAAATAGACCTCTTCCACAGTCATTGGGAGACTCTCTCCATGCAGACAACTTGTTGTTTTTGGTTGTGCTAGTTATGGGATCGAATAAATATATATTTTTGATATTCCTTGTCTCCACGTTGTCTCCCTTTTGTTGCGAACTCTGAGCCGGTTCGTAACAGTAGCATCACAACATAACAACAACATGGTAGCAACACAACATGGTACAAACATTATTGGGCACAGACAACAGCACCAAGGGCTGTCAGTAACTGTCAGTAAGAGTGTCCATGATTGCGTCTTTGAATGAAGAGATGGAGATAAAACTGTCCAGTTTGAGTGTTTTGTTGCAGCTTGTTCCAGTCGCTAGCTGCAGCGAACTGAAAAGAGGAGCGACCCAGGGATGTAATGATCATGCTGTTTAATCAGCTTCTTGATATGCCACACTATGCTCACTAACAGGGATGTACACACATTTGTGCACAACATTTGAGAGAAATAAGCTTTTTGTGAGTATGGAACATTTCTGGGATCATTTATTTCAGCTCATGAAACATGGGACCAGCACTTTACATGTTGCGTTTATATTTTTGTTCAGTGTAGTTGGAAGGATTCTACAGGAGTGTGTGTGTGTGTGTGTGTGTGTGTGTGTGTGTGTGTGTGTGTGTGTGTGTGTGTGTGTGTGTGTGTGTGTGTGTGTGTGTGTGTGTGTGGTGTGTGTGTGTGTGTGTGTGTGTGTGTGTGTGTGTGTGGTGTGTGTGTGTGTGTGTGTGTGTGTGACGTCCTCGAATTAGATCCAGTTTCTGTGATTGTTTGCACATGCCTGCAGGATGATGTCATGAGTGAGATCCAACACATTCCAACACATTCCTCTCTGGGTTAACTGTGGCAGATCTCACTTTCATAATGTGTGTGTGTGTGTGTGTGTGGCGTTGGATCTGGTTGCCGTAGCGGACCTCTGTGGAACTCTAGCCAGAGGGGAAATGAATGAGTCATGAGTTTCCACTCCCTAAGAAGACAGAGAGAGAAAGAAAGAAAGAGAGAGAATGGAGAACAGATCATGAGAACAGTTCCATCTCTCTCTCTCTCTCTCTCTCTCTCTCTCTCTCTCTCTCTCTGGTCTCTGTCATGTATGGGGTGTTATCACAGTAGAGGTCTGTACTGTAATAGAAAACAGTTTCCATCTCTCTCTCTCTCTCTCTCTCTCTCTCTCTCTCTGGTCTCTGTCATGTATGGGGTGTTATCACAGTAGAGGTCTGTACTGTAATAGAAAACAGTTTCCATCTCTCTCTCTCTCTCTCCTCTCTACCTCCTCTCTCTCTCTCTCCTGTCTCTGTCATGTATGGGGTGTTATCACAGTAGAGGTCTTGTACTGTAATAGAAAACAGTTTCCATCTTCTCTCTCCCTCTCTCTCTCTCTCTCTCTCTCTCTCTCTGGTCTCTGTCATGTATGGGGTGTTATCACAGTAGAGGTCTGTACTGTAATAGAAAACAGTTTCCATCTCTCTCTCTCTCTCTCTGGTCTCTGTCATGTATGGGGTGTTATCACAGTAGAGGTCTGTACTGTAATAGAAAACAGTTTCCATCTCTCTCTCTCTCTCTCTGGTCTCTGTCATGTATGGGGTGTTATCACAGTAGAGGTCTGTACTGTAATAGAAAACAGTTTCCATCTCTCTCTCTCTCTCTCTCTCTCTCTCTCTCTGGTCTCTGTCATGTATGGGGTGTTATCACAGTAGAGGTCTGTACTGTAATAGAAAACAGTTTCCATCTCTCTCTCTCTCTCTTCTGGTCTCTGTCATGTATGGGGTGTTATCACAGTAGAGGGTCTGTACTGTAATAGAAACAGTTCCATTCTCTCTCATCTCTCTTCT
>NC_042985.1:2696220-2701810 GCF_901001165.1 Salmo trutta | reverse complement strand
TTCTCTCTGTCCCTCTTCCTCGGTAGTAGGCCCATCTCTCCCTCCCTCCCTCTCTCTGCATCTGCCTCTCTCGTTCTCTCTCCTGTCTCAGGTCTATCTCTCTCTAACCCCCCCTCGTTCTCTCTCTCTCTAACCGCCTCTCTCTCTCACCATCTGACCGGTTAGATAACTGGTAGAGAACTGCAGCAGTAGATGACCTATATGGGCCAACATCATAACAGTGTCAGAGAGCAGAGAGAGCAGGCTAAATGGTTATATTAAAGTGCCTCAATTTCTACATAAACACATACATGAATTCAAAAACAAATCAAGAATGAATGTGATGAAATCAGAACACAACAACCTAAGAACACAGCGTGGTCTGTTTTTGTTATGTTTCTGATAGAACAGTTTGACCATTTTCCCAGGCCATGCTTTTTATAAACACGACCATAAGACAGAAAGAAAACCCAGTACTTGACCCAGCAACAGTCAAAACATAAGAGCAGTATGTTAATGTCCAGTCATACATGGTTTCAATATGTTAGACTAACTGTTCATTGAGATGATCAACGTTGTGATGGGTAGAGAGTTGACTATTTCTATTGAGAGATTCTATTTCTAGCACTTCTAACAGGAAATCAAAGGGGAGTCTTGTTTTACCTTTATGTAACTAGGCAAGTCAGTTAAGAACAAATTCTTATTTTCAATGACGGCCTAGAAACAACTAACTATCTACCTTGTTCAGGAGCAGAACGACAGATGTTTACCTTGTCAGCTCGGGGATTCAAACTCTACCTGCTGGTTACTGGCACCAACGCTCTAACCACTAGACTACCTGCTGGTTACTGGCCCAACGCTCTAACCACTAGTCTACCTGCTGGTTACTGGCCCAACGCTCTAACCACTAGACTACCTGCTGGTTACTGGCCCAACACTCTAACCACTAGACTACCTGCTGGTTACTGGCCCAACACTCTAACCACTAGACTACCTGCTGGTTACTGGCCCAATGCTCTAACCACTAGTCTACCTGCTGGTTACTGGCCCAACGCTCTAACCACTAGACTACCTGCTGGTTACTGGCCCAACACTCTAACCACTAGGCTACCTGCTGGTTACTAGTCCAACACTCTAACCACTAGGATACCTGCTGGTTACTAGTCCAACGCTCTAACCACTAGGCTACCTGCTGGTTACTGGCCCAACACTCTAACCACTAGACTACCTGCTGGTTACTGGCCCAATGCTCTAACCACTAGTCTACCTGCTGGTTACTGGCCCAACGCTCTAACCACTAGACTACCTGCTGGTTACTGGCCCAACGCTCTAACCACTAGTCTACCTGCTGGTTACTGGCCCAACGCTCTAACCACTAGACTACCTGCTGGTTACTGACCCAACGCTCTAACCACTAGGATACCTGCTGGTTACTAGTCCAACACTCTAACCACTAGGATACCTGCTGGTTACTAGTCCAACACTCTCACCACTAGGATACCTGCTGGTTACTGGCCCAACGCAATTTAGGGGTTAACAGCTTAACAGCACATCAACAGACTTTTCACTTTGTCAGCTCAGGGACTTGAACTAGTGACCTTTCAGTTACTGTCCCAACCTGCCACCTCAAAGTGACTGTATTACACAAATCGTTTTGTATATCAATCCTCTTTTCTGAAATGCTTTTTTATATCTACACATCAGTTATGAAATATTGCCAGACAAGGTCAGAAATGAACTGGCCATTGTGTAGTTTCGGCAAATGCCAGCTGGGCTGGTCCATCTTAATAGTGGCTAATAGTGCGTGGTGCCACAGGGAAGGAAATAGTCCGGTGTGTTAGAAATGTTCTAGTCCCAGTCCGCCCCTGAACGAGGTCTTTCCCATCATGGCTGTGTTTGTATTGGTGTAACACATCTCATCGTTAATGTCAAGAGTCATCTGAATGCTATGTACATTCAAATGAAACCAGATTTAGAAGTAGTGGGGGGGATTTATCACACAGCACCGGGCCGTCCCAAATGGCACTCTACTTCCTATACCTATATAGTGCACTACATTTTGACCCGGGCCCATAGAGAATAGGGTGCCATTTTGGACTCACCCTGGGAGTCGCTCCTTAGCCTAAATACACTGTGTGCCTGTACGATGATGTCAAATCACATCTCTAATGTCTAACCTTTTTGGGGTACATGCGTCATTTAACTACTTAATGAATCCGATCCAGCTTCAATCAATCGTATGTTCTAAAAACAGTTTGTGTGCATAGAACATAATAAAAAAACAGAGAGACTGAGTCAGATGTCCTGAATTAATGTAACACTTCTTCTTGTTAATGTTAACGTCAAGAGTGAGGATTTATATTAGACCACTTTAACAGAGGGCTCTCCTGGTGCCATGACTGTGTCTGATTCTCTGAAGGAGGGACACAGTAAAGGAAGAGGGAATATAACACAGGAAATAGATCACAGGGGCATTATTTATATATATAAACACAGGAAATAGATCACAGGGGCATTATTTATATATAAACACAGGAAATAGATCACAGAGGCATTATTTCTACATACAGTGCATTCAGAAAGTATTCAGACCCCTTGACCTTTTCCACATTTTATTACATTACAGCCTCCTTCTAAAATGTATTACATTTCTAAAAACAGGTTTTTAGAAATGTTTGCAAATGTTAAAAAAACAAAAAACATTAGAAATATGACATTTACATAAGTATTCAGGCCCTTTACTGAGTACTTTGTTGAAGCACCTTTGGCAGCGATTACAGGCTACCTGCTGGTTACTGGCCCAACACTCTAACCACTAGGCTACCTGCTGGTTACTAGCCCAACGCTCTAACCACTAGGATACCTGCTGGTTACTAGCCCAACGCTCTAACCACTAGGATACCTGCTGGTTACTAGTCCAACACTCTAACCACTAGGATACCTGCTGGTTACTAGTCCAACGCTCTAACCACTAGGATACCTGCTGGTTACTAGTCCAACGCTCTAACCACTAGGATACCTGCTGGTTACTAGTCCAACACTCTAACCACTAGGATACCTGCTGGTTACTAGTCCAACGCTCTAACCACTAGGCTACCTGCTGGTTACTGGCCCAACACTCTAACCACTAGGCTACCTGCTGGTTACTAGCCCAACGCTCTAACCACTAGACTACCTGCTGGTTACTAGCCCAACGCTCTAACCACTAGGATACCTGCTGGTTACTAGTCCAACGCTCTAACCACTAGGCTACCTGCTGGTTACTAGTCCAACACTCTAACCACTAGGATACCTGCTGGTTACTGGCCCAACACTCTAACCACTAGACTACCTGCTGGTTACTAGTCCAACACTCTAACCACTAGGCTACCTGCTGGTTACTGGCCCAACGCTCTAACCACTAGGATACCTGCTGGTTACTAGTCCAACACTCTAACCACTAGGATACCTGCTGGTTACTAGTCCAACGCTCTAACCACTAGGCTACCTGCTGGTTACTGGCCCAACACTCTAACCACTAGACTACCTGCTGGTTACTAGCCCAACGTTCTAACCACTAGACTACCTGCTGGTTACTAGCCCAACGCTCTAACCACTAGACTACCTGCTGGTTACTGGCCCAACGCTCTAACCACTAGACTACCTGCTGGTTACTAGCCCAACGCTCTAACCACTAGGATACCTGCTGGTTACTAGTCCAACACTCTCACCACTAGGATACCTGCTGGTTACTAGTCCAACACTCTAACCACTAGGATACCTGCTGGTTACTAGTACAGCCTGAATTTGGGGAGATTCTCCCATTGTTCTCTGCAGATCCTCTCAAGCTCTGTCAGGATGGATGGTGAGCGTAGCTGCGTAGCTATTTTTAGGTCTCTCCAGAGATGTTAGATCGAGTTCAAGTCTGGGTTATGGCTGCGCCACTTAAGGACATTCAGAGACTTGTACCGAAGCCAGTCCTGCGTTGTCTTGGCTGTGTGCTTAGGATCGTTGTCCTGTTGGAAGGTGAACCTTCGACCCAGTCTGAGGTCCTTGCTCTGATATACACTGTCAACTGTTGGACCTTATATAGACAGGTGTGTGCCTTTCCAAATCATGTCCAAACAATTTATTTTGCCACAGGTGAACCAATGAAGTTGTAGAAACATCTCAAGGATGATGAATGGAAACAGGATGCACCTGAGCTCAATTTCGAGTCTCATAGCAACGGGTCTGAATACTGTGTGGAGAGTGATGAGGGAAAACAATTATTTAATCCATTTTATAATAAGGCTGTAACGTAAGAAAATTTGTAAAAAGGGAAGGGGTCTGAATACTGTGAATGCTCTGTATATGCAGGGAGCAGAACTACTGCATCTCCTTAAGTAGTTCACTGCAGGGCCGTTTCATAACCACAGATTACAGAGAGGCAGAGTCAATGAGACGGGGACACATTTACACACGCTGAATCAGGATACAGGAGGAAAAAACTCTCCCAATCAGAGGATAGACATCAACGATGATCAACAGCCTCATGGGAAAAGTACATCCCACACCAACGGAGAGATGAGCCACCTGTAGTTCTGTTTGTGTTCAGGATATCAAACACACCCACACTGTCCTGGCATCAGTTAGAACAGAGATCCTCACTTTACATTCTAGTCATTTAGCAGACACTCTTATCCAGAGCGACTCACACAGTTCATACATGTTTCATACAGGCCCCCCGGTGAGAATCAAACCCACGACCCAGGCATCTCAAGCGCCATACTCTACCAACTGAGCCACACGGGACCACCTTCACTCCAAGACTGGGTCCCAAATGGCTCCTTAGACTCTTATCCAGAGCAATTTACAGTAGTGAGTTCATACCTTTTTCATCCCCCCCCTCCCTCCCCATGGGAATCAAACCCACAACCCTGGCAATAATGAATCATTAATCATATTTAATTTGTTCAGCACATTTTCCACACTCAGTGTTCATAATGACTGTGTTGTTACAGTATTAAGACAGTTGTAGTCATGTAACCATTATGCTCAGCGTGGTCTCCTGTACAGTCTGTTGCCAGTCGAGCTTTAGGGGATAACAACTGTAAACCTTGTAGCTAATCAGCCTCAAACTGTGTCTGTGTCCCAAATAGCACCCTATTCCCTATATAGTAAATTACGTTTGACCAGGGCCCTATTCCCTATATAGTGCACTACTATGGACCAGGGCCCTATTCCCTATATAGTGCACTACTTTTGACCAGGGCCCTATTCCCTATATCGTGCACTACTTTTGACCAGGGCTCTATTCCCTACATAGTGCACTAGATTTGACTAATGCCCTATTCCCTATATAGTGCACTACATTTGATCAGGGCCCATAGGGAACAGGGTGCAATTTGGGACACAGATTGTGTTCTCTAACCGTGTTTTGGGTCTGACCTGACCTGCTGGATCGTGTGTCAGGACTTTAACATTTGGTTCGGATATAATCAGTTTAACTAGCAGGTCAGGATTGATCTGGAAGGTTCCGTGCCCACCTACATACCTCCACTGGGAGATTAGTAGTGTTTCTTTCAACAACACATGATCAACATGTCATGAGCCTACAGCTCAGCGTTTTACTGCAGAACACAGCCTTTAC
>NC_042985.1:2663720-2691220 GCF_901001165.1 Salmo trutta | reverse complement strand
AGAGTTATGGTTATAGAGTTATGGTTCTAGAGTTATAGTTATGGTTCTAGAGTTATGGTTATAGAGTTATGGTTATAGGGTTATGGTTAAAGGGTTGTTTATAGAGTTTTAGTTATGGTTATAGAGTTATGGTTATAGAGTTGGTTATAGGGTTGGTTATAGAGTTATGGTTATAGAGTTATAGTTATAGAGTTATGGTTATAGAGTTATGGTTATAGAGTTATGGTTATAGAGTTATAGTTATAGAGTTATGGTTATAGAGTTATGGTTATAGAGTTATGGTTATAGAGTTATGGTTATAGAGTTATAGTTATGGTTATAGAGTTATAGTTATAGAGTTATGGTTATAGAGTTATAGTTATAGAGTTATGGTTATGGTTATAGTGTTATGGTTATAGAGTTATGGTTATGGTTATAGTTATGGTTATAGAGTTATGGTTATAGAGTTATGGTTATAGGTTTGTTATAGAGTTATGGTTATGGTTATAGGGTTGGTTATATAGTTATGGTTATGGTTATAGAGTTATGGTTATAGAATTATGGTTAGAGAGTTATGGATATAGAGTTATGGTTATAGGGTTGATTATATAGATTTGGTTATAGAGTTATAGTTATAGAGTTATGGTTATGGTTATGGTTATAGAGTTATGGTTATGGTTATAGAGTTGGTTATAGAGTTATGGTTATAGAATTATAGTTATAGAGTTATGGTTACAGAGCTATAGTTATAGAGTTGGTTATATGGTTATGTTATAGAGTTATGGTTATCGAGTTATGGTTATAGAGTTATGGTTATAAAGTTATGGTTATAGAGTTATGGTTATAGAGTTATGGTTATAGAGTTATAGAGTTATGGTTATAGGGTTATGGTTATGGTTATGGGGGTTATGGTTATAGGGTTGGTTATATAGATATGGTTATGGTTATTGAGTTGGTTATAGAGTTATGGTTATGGTTGTAGAGTTATGGTTATAGAGTTATGGTTATAGAGTTATAGTTATATAGTTATGGTTATAGGGTTGGTTATATAGTTATGGTTATGGTTGTAGAGTTATGGTTATAGAGTTATGGTTATGGTTATAGAGTTATGGTTATGGTTATAGAGTTATGGTTATGGTTATAGAGTTATAGTTATGGTTATAGAGTTATTGTTATGGTTATAGAGTTATAGTTATAGAGTTATGGTTATAGAGTTATAGTTATTGAGTTATGGTTATGGTTATAGAGTTATGGTTATGGTTATAGAGTTATAGTTATGGTTATAGAGTTGGTTATAGAGTTATGGTTATAGAGTTATAGTTATAGAGTTATGGTTATAGAGTTATAGGGTTATGGTTATGGTTATAGGGTTGGTTATATAGATATGGTTATGGTTATAGAGTTGGTTATAGATTTATGGTTATAGTTGTAGAGTTATGGTTATAGAGTTATGGTTATGGTTATAGAGTTATAGTTATGGTTATAGAGTTATGGTTATATAGAGTTATAGTTATAGAGTTATGGTTATAGAGTTATGGTTATAGAGTTATGGTTATAGAGTTATAGTTATATAGTTATGGTTATAGGGTTGGTTATATAGTTATGGTTATGGTTGTAGAGTTATGGTTATAGAGTTATGGTTATGGTTATAGAGTTATGGTTATGGTTATAGAGTTATGGTTATGGTTATAGAGTTATAGTTATGGTTATAGAGTTATTGTTATGGTTATAGAGTTATGGTTATAGAGTTATAGTTATTGAGTTATGGTTATGGTTATAGAGTTATGGTTATGGTTATAGAGTTATAGTTATGGTTATAGAGTTGGTTATAGAGTTATGGTTATAGAGTTATGGTTATGGTTATAGAGTTATAGTTATGGTTATAGAGTTATGGTTATATAGAGTTATAGTTATAGAGTTATGGTTATAGAGTTATGGTTATGGTTATAGAGTTATGGTTATGGTTATAGAGTTATAGTTATGGTTATAGAGTTGGTTATAGAGTTATGGTTATAGAGTTATAGTTATAGAGTTATGGTTATAGAGTTATGGTTATAGAGTTATAGGGTTATGGTTATGGGGTTATGGTTATAGAGTTATAGTTATAGAGTTATGGTTATGGTTATAGGGTTGGTTATATAGTTGTGGTTATATAGTTGTGGTTATGGAGTTATAGTTATGGTTGTAGAGTTATGGTTATGGTTATAGAGTTATGGTTATAGAGTTAGCGTTATGGTTATAGAGTTATGGTTATAGACTTATGGTTCTAGAGTTATGGTTCTAGAGTTATGGTTCTAGAGTTATAGTTATGGTTCTAGAGTTATGGTTCCAGAGTTATGGTTCTAGAGTTATGGTTATAGAGTTATGGTTATAGAGTTATAGTTATGGTTATAGAGTTATGGTTCTAGAGTTATGGTTATAGGGTTGGTTATAGAGTTATGGTTATAGAGTTATAGTTATAGAGTTACGGTTATAGAGTTATGGTTATAGATGTATGGTTATAGAGTTATAGTTATGGTTATAGATTTATGGTTATAGAATTATAGTTATAGAGTTATGGTTATAGAGTTATAGAGCTATGGTTATAAAGTTATGGTTATAGAGTTGGTAATATGGTTATGGTTATATAGTTATTGTTATAGAGTTATGGTTATGGTTATAGAGTTATGGTTATAGAGTTATGGTAAGGGTTATAGGGTTTGTTATATAGTTGTGATTATAGAGTTATAGTTATGGTTATAGAGTTATGGTTATGGTTATAGAGTTAGAGTTATGGTTATAGAGTTATGGTTATAGAGTTATGGTTATAGAGTTATATTTATAGAGTTATGGTTATAGAGTTATGGTTATAGAGTTGGTTATGGTTATAGAGTTATGGTTATAGAGTTATGGTTAGAGGGTTGGTTATAGAGTTATAGTTATGGTTATAGGTTTGATGTTAAAATCAAATGCTACTCACTGTATGATGTTACAAAAGTGTTACGTACCTTTGTCATTTTTGGCATGACTGGACAGCCAGGGGCTCAGAGAACATGTAGGGTTAAGTTTAGTTCCCCCAGACAGACAGGCTATATAGCCATGACTGGACTGCCAGGGGCTCAGAGAACATGTAGGGTGGTCTTAGCTCCCTTAGACAGGCAGACCAAATAACTGTACAGTCAGACCACTATTCTTAGTCTGACAGAGAACTTTCTCAGGAATCCACAGAAAATATATGGATGGCTTTATTAAAAGAACTGCAGAGGACGTGTGTGTATGTGTGTGTGTGTGTGTCTGTCTGTGTGTGTGTGTGTGTGTGTGTGTGTGTGTCTGTGTGTGTGTATGTGTGTCTGTCTGTGTGTGTATGTGTGTGTGTGTGTGTGTGTGTGTGTGTGTGTGTGTGTGTGTGTCTGTCTGTCTGTCTGTCTGTCTGTCTGTCTGTCTGTCTGTCTGTCTGTCTGTCTGTCTGTGTGTGTGTGTGTGTGTGTGTGTGTGTGTGTGTGTGTGTGTGTGTGTGAAAGAGAGAGAGAGAAAGAGTGAGAGAGACACAGACACAGATAAAGAGACAGTATTCACTGTGTACAGAAAGCATAGACAAACCCACACAGAGACGCACACTGGCACCAACACAGTGCAGAAATAGCTGAGGAGTTTTGCCAGATCATCTGAATTCCATGTGACTGGATATATAGTAAGCTTGTCATGAGAACTGACTGACCCTGGGGCTCTCTGTTTAGGACCAGGGAGAGATACTAATATTGACTTATATTTTGACTGTGATGTTTGTTAGTGTGTTGATGGAATGTGTGTATGTGTGTGTGTGTGGGGGGTTGTTTTGTCAGTTTATATTTTTCAGCGTTATATAATTCTCTACTGAGGTGGTCTGAGGGCGTCCGTGCATCATAACACCGCCACAGGATCATTTAAATTACATAAAGAGCACACACACATCAGGTCAACCAATGCCACTACATACAGTGTCTTCTTTCCACATTTTGTTGTGTCATAGCCTGAATTTAAACTGGATTAAATTGAGATTTTGCCACTGGCCTACACAGAATACCCCATAATGCCAAAGGCCCTGTATCTACATATCAGTCAGTGGAGGCTCATAATAATGGCTGGAATGGAGAATAAGGGATGGAATGGAGAATAAGGGATGGAATGGAGAATAAGGGATGGAATGGAGTGTAAGGGATGGAATGGAGAATAAGGGATGGGACGGAGTTGTCACAATTGTCGTTAGGAGTGGACCAAAACGCAGCGGGAAAATGTATACTCATCTTCTTTTTTTATTTGAAGAAGGAAAAACAAAATAAACACGTATACAAAACAAACGACTCCAAACAGTCCCGTCAGGTGCAACAAACACTAAACCAGGAAATAACTACCCACAAACCCCCATAGAACAAACACTCCTATAAATAGGACCTTCAATCAGAAACAACAAGAAGCAGCTGCCTCCAATTGAAGGTCAACCCAATAAACACCACATAGAAATAGACCAACTAGAAATAACATAGAAATACACTAACATAGAACATAGCCCAAACAATCCCGAACCACACTAAACAAACACCCCCTGCCACGCCCTGACCAAACTACAATAACAAACAGCCCCTTTACTGGTCAGGACGTGACAGTACCCCCGGAGACCCCGGATGCACCTTAAACAACAAAAAACACACAAAAATAAACCCCAACACAAAAATAATCCCCTAACTAAAGGGAGGGAAGGGAGGGTGGCCACCGTCACCGACGGTTCTTGTGCTACACCCCCCCCCCCCAACCTCCTACTACTGAGGTGGCTCAGGCTCCGGCCTTACTCCCCAACCTAACCTGTCCACCCCCGCGAACTGCTTATTATTATTTACCCCTCCCAAAGTCTCTGGACTAAGGAGCATCGCTGAAGACCTCGGGCTGATGTGCGTCGCTGGAGACCTCGGGCTGATGCGCGTCGCTGGAGACCTCGGGCTGGAGGGCGACTCTGGGAGCTCCGGACTGGAGGGCGACTCTGGGAGCTCCGGACTGGAGGGCGACTCTGGGAGCTCCGGACTGGAGGGCGACTCTGGCTGCGCCGGTTCTGGACTGTGGGCCATCTCTGCTGGCTCCGGACTGTGGGACGTCTCTGCTGGCTCCGGACAGTGGGCCGTCTCTGCTGGCTCCGGACTGTGGGCCATCTCTGCTGGCTCCGGACTGTGGGCCGTCTCTGCTGGCTCCGGACTGTGGGCCGTCTCTGCTGGCTCCGGACTGTGGGCCGTCTCTGCTGGCTCCGGACTGTGGGCCGTCTCTGCAGGCTCCGAACTGTGGGCCATCTCTAGACGGGGTACTGTCGCCGGAAGCTCTGGATGAGGCACTGTCGCCGGAAGCTCTGGACGGGGAACTGTCACCGGAAGCTCTGGACGGGGAACTGTCACCGGAAGCTCTGGACGGGGAACTGTCACCGAAAGCACTGGACGGGGAACTGTTGTTGGAAGCTCTGGACGGGGAACTATCGTCGGAAGCTCTGGCCGGGGAACTGCTGTTGGAAGCTCTGGACGGGGACTGTGCACTGAAGGCCTGATGCGTGGGGCTGGCTTTGGAGGCACCAGACTAGGGACACGCACCACAGGGCTAGTGCGAGGAGCAGGAGCAGGACAAACTGGACTGGGCTGACGCACTGGAGGCCTGGTGCGTGGGGCTGGTACTGGAGGTACCAGACTGGAGACACGCACCCCAAGGCTAGTGTGAGGAGCGGGAACAGGACGTACTGGACTGGGCTGACGCACTGGAGGCCTGGTGCATGGTGCTGGCTTTGGAGGCGCCAGACTGGAAACACACACCTCAAGGCTAGTGCGAGGAGCGGGAACTGGATACACTGGGTCATGAGTAGGCACCGGCGGTCTGGAGCGCACCACCTGCACAACCCGTCCTGGCTGGATGGTAACAGTAGCCCTGCACGAGCGGAGTGCTGGCACAGGGCGAACTGGGCTGTGCAGAGGCCTGATGGCTGCCGTGCGTAGAGCAGGCGTAGGGTAGCCTGGGCCTAGGAGGCGCACTGGTGGCCAGATGTGCTGTGCAGGCATACTCCTACCCGGCTGGATGCCCACTCTAGCACGGCACTTGCGAGGGGCTGGGATCGCTCGCACCGGACTGTGAGTGCGCATGGGCAAGATCGTGCGCACTTCTGTATACACCGGTGCTCTCATGATCCGTTGCTCCCCATAATAAGCACGGGGAGTTGGCTTAGGTCTATTACCTGACCTAGCCACTCTCCCCGTGTGCCCCCCCCAAAAAAATTATTGGGGCTGCCTCTCGCACTTGCCAATCGGCGCGTATAACGCCTTTCCGCCTTGGCTGCCTCCAGCTCCTCCTTAGGGCGCTGGTACTCCCCAGCCTGGTGCCATGGTCCTGCCCCGTCCAGGATCTCCTCCCATGTCCAT
Organism: Salmo trutta; assembly: GCF_901001165.1. Taxonomy (NCBI): domain Eukaryota; kingdom Metazoa; phylum Chordata; class Actinopteri; order Salmoniformes; family Salmonidae; genus Salmo; species Salmo trutta. The sequence goes on along the minus strand of NC_042985.1, from coordinate 2,684,840 downwards.
GAATCCTTATATTCCTCCTGCTGCTCCTTCCTCCGCTGCTTGGTCCGTTTGTGGTGGGTAGTTCTGTCACAATTGTCGTTAGGAGTGGACCAAAACGCAGCGGGAAAATGTATACTCATCTTCTTTTTTTATTTGAAGAAGGAAAAACAAAATAAACACGTATACAAAACAAACGACTCCAAACAGTCCCGTCAGGTGCAACAAACACTAAACAGGAAACAACTACCCACAAACCTCCATAGAACAAACCCCCCTATAAATAGGACCTTCAATCAGAGGCAACAAGAAGCAGCTGCCTCCAATTGAAGGTCAACCCAATAAACACCACATAGAAATAGACCAACTAGAAATAACATAGAAATACACTAACATAGAACATAACCCAAACAAACCCGAACCACACTAAACAAACACCCCCTGCCATGCCCTGACCAAACTACAATAACAAACAGCCCCTTTACTGGTCAGGACGTGACAGGAGTGTAAGGGATGGGACGGAGTGTAATGGAACGGTATCAAACCCATGAAAACCATGTTTTTGATGCCATTCCATTTACTCCATTCCAGCAATTATTATGTGTTACGTGTACGCCGGGAGTCAGAAAGCAGGTGCAGAAGGTGAGTTTAATACTTAACAGATACAAAATAACAAACATGGAAGCCTACTGAACGTGAGAGACAATCAATAACACCTAAGGACTGATGAACACAGAGGGCTAAATAAAGGGGAAGTAATCAGGGAAGTGATGAAGTCCAGGTATGCCTAATGAGGAGGCGCAGGTAGGCATAACGATGGGTTGCCAGGTGTGCATAACGATGGGTTGCCAGGTGTGCATAACGATTGGTTGCCAGGTGGGCATAACGATGGGTTGCCAGGTGAGCATAATGATTGGTTTCCAGGTGGGCATAACGATAGGTTGCCAGGTGGGCATAATGATGGGTTGCCAGGGTTTGCATAATGATGGATTGCCAGGACCGCTTCGAGAGATGTGGAGTGGGAGAGGATGTGACATTATGAGCCCTCCTCCCCTCAGCAGCCTCCACTGATATCAGTATACATGCCTCTGATTCAGATCTACTGTACTAAACAACAGAATATAATAACTCTGGTATGATCTCTTTATATTCACCTGGAAATATATACAGGTTATTAATGTAATGTGTATGGGGAAATGCTCTGTGACAGGTTATTAATGTAATGTGTATGGGGGAATGCTCTGTGACAGGTTATTAATGTAATGTGTATGGGGGGAATGCTCTGTGACAGGTTATTAATGTAATGTGTATGGGGGAATGCTCTGTGACAGGTTATTAATGTAATGTGTATGGGGGGATGCTCTGTGACAGGTTATTAATGTAATGTGTATGGGGGAATGCTCTGTGGCAGGTTATTAATGTAATGTGTATGGGGGGAATGCTCTGTGACAGGTTATTAATGTAATGTGTATGGGGGGAATGCTCTGTGACAGGTTATTAATGTAATGTGTATGGGGGAATGCTCTGTGGCAGGTTATTAATGTAATGTGTATGGGGGAAATGCTCTGTGACAGGTTATTAATGTAATGTGTATGGGGGAATGCTCTGTGGCAGGTTATTAATGTAATGTGTATGGGGGGAATGCTCTGTGACAGGTTATTAATGTAATGTGTATGGGGGGATGCTCTGTGACAGGTTATTAATGTAATGTGTATGGGGGAATGCTCTGTGACAGGTTATTAATGTAATGTGTATGGGGGAATGCTCTGTGACAAGTTTACACATCACGTCATTAGAGCTAGATAGGTCAACCACCAAGACAAGACACATGGGTTTCTCAGACTGTGTCCCAAATAGCACCCTATACCCCATAGTGATGGCACCCTATATTTCCCCCTACATGCCCTGGTCTAAAGTAGTGCACTATATAGGGAATAGGGCGCTGGTCTAAAGTAGTGCACTATATAGGGAATAGGGCTGTAACGCGGGTCGTATAAAGGGGACCAAGGCGCGGCGTGTAGAGTGCTCATATTTACTTTAATGATAACACTTAAACAAAAAACAACAAAACGACAGCCAACAGTTCCGTCAGGTGATACTCACAAAATGGAAAACAACTACCCACAAAACCCCATAGACAAACCCCAACTTAAAAATGATCTATATCACACCCTGACCTAACTAACCAGAGAAAAAACAGCTCTCATAGGTCAGAGCGTGACAGTACCCCCCCAAAGGTGCAGACTCCCGGCCGCAAACCTGAACCTATAGGGGAGGGTCCGGGTGGGCATCTGTACACGGCGGCGGCTCTGGTTCGGGGCGTAGCACCCCCACCGCCCGCTGATCCCCCCGCTTCTGTATGTCCGGAGGAACCAGACCATGGGACATCACAGGAGGATCTGAAACGCCAACTGCCACTGAAGACTCTGGGCTGCAGACCGCCGCTGAAGGCTCTGGGTGGCAGACTGTCGCTGAAGACTCCGGAGTGGGGAGCGTCGCTGGAAGCTCAAGGCTGAGGAGCGTCGCTGGAGGCTCCCGACAGGGAAGCGTCGCTGCAGGCTCCAGACTGAGGAGCGTCGCTGGATGCTCCGGACCTGGGGAGCGTTGCTGGAGGCTCTGGACTGAGGAGTGTCGCTGGAGGCTCCGGACGGAGGAGCGTCGCCGGAGGCTCCGGACTGGGAAGCATTATTATCGGTTCCGGACTAGTGACCGCTGCTGCTGGCTCCATGCCATGGATCATCTCTACAGGTTCTGCGCCATGGATCATCACAGGAGGCTTCATAATATGGATGATCTCTACAGGTGCCGGGCCATGGATTATTCCTACAGGCTTCGTGCCAGGGTTTATCCCTACAGGCTCCGGACCATTTATAATCCCTTCAGACTTCTTGCCAAGGATTATTTCTACAGGCTCCGGGCCATGGATTACCTCTGGAGGCTTCGTGCCATGGAACATCCCTACAGGCTCCGGGCCATGGATCATCACTAGAGGCTTCGTGCCATGGATCATCTCTATAGGCTTCGGACCATCACTTATCACTGGAGGCTTAGATCGTGGAACTGAAACTGGTCTCACCGGACTAGGAAGACGCACTGAGGACCGAGTGCTCAAAGCAGGCACAGGACGTACTGGGCTATGGAGGTGAACTGGAGGGAGAGGGCGAGGAGCAGGCACAGGACGTACTGGGCTATGGAGGTGAACTGGAGGGAGAGGGCGAGGAGCAGGCACAGGACGTACTGGGCTACGGAGGCGCACTGGAGAGAGAGCGCAGGCACATGCTCACCACAATAAGCACGGGGAGTTGGCTCAGGTCTCAGTCCTGGCCCAGCCAAACTACCCGTGTGTCCCCCCCCAAAAAAATTGCGGGGTGCCTCCTGTTCTTTCCCGGTAGGCTCCGATAACTCTCTATCACTTGCCCCCAAGTCCAGTTTCTCCTTTCTATCCACTCCTCATGTGACCAGGTGTCCATTTCTGCCTGGGCACGCCGCTTGATCCAATCATGGTGGGTAGTTCTGTAACGTTTTGTGAGTATCACCTGACGGAACTGTTGGCTGTCGTTTTGTTGTTTTTGTTTAAGTGTTATCATTAAAGTAAATATGAGCAGATGATACTCACAAAACGGAAAACAACTACCCACAAAGCCCCATTGAAAAACCCCAACTTAAATATGATCTCCAATTAGAGACAACACGAACCAGCTGCCTCTAATTGGAGATCATCCAAAACTCAACCTAGAAATAGAAAAACAAGAACAAAACATAGAAACAAAAAACATAGACTGCCCACCTATATCACACCCTGACCTAACTAACCAGAGAAAAAACAGCTCTCATAGGTCAGAGCGTGACAGTACCTCCCCCAAAGGTGCGGACTCCCGGCCGCAAACCTGAAACTATAGGGGAGGGTCCGGGTGGGCATCTGTACTCGGCGGCGGTTCTGGTTCGGGGCGTAGCACCCCCACCGCCCGCTGATCCTCCCGCTTCTGTATGTCCGGAAGAACCAGACCGTGGGTCATCGCCGGAGGCTCTGAAACGCCAACTGCCGCTGAAGACTCTGAGTTGAAGGCCGCCGCTGAAGACTCTGGGCTGCAGACCGCCGCTGAAGGCTCTGGGCTGCAGACCGCCGCTGAAGGCTCCGGGCTGCAGACTGTCGCTGAAGACTCCGGACTGGGGAGCGTCGCTGGAGGCTCCAGGCTGAGGAGCGTCGCTGGAGGCTCCAGACTGGGGAGCGTCGCTGGAGGCTCCAGACTGGGAAGCGTCGCTGGAGGCTCCAGACTGGGGAGCGTCGCTGGAGGCTCCGGACTGGTAAGCGTCGCTGGAGGCTCCGGACTGAGGAGCGTCGCTTGAGGCTCCGGACTGAGGAGCGTCGCTGGAGGCTCCGGACTGGGGAGCGTTGCTGGAGGATCTGGACTGAGGAGTGTCGCTGGAGGCTCCGGACGAAGGAGCGTCGCCGGAGGCTCCGGACTGGGAAGCATCATTATCGGTTCCGGACTAGTGACCGCTGCTGCTGGCTCCATGCCATGGATCATCTCTACAGGTTCCGCGCCATGGATCATCACAGGAGGCTTCATAACATGGATGATCTCTACAGGTGCCGGGCCATGGACTATTCCTACAGGCTTCGTGCCAGGGTTTATCCCTACAGGCTCCGGACCATTTATAATCCCTTCAGACTTCTTGCCAAGGATTATTTCTACAGGCTCCGGGCCATGGATCATCACTAGAGGCTTTGGGCCATGGATTACCTCTGGAGGCTTCGTGCCATGGAACATCCCTACAGGCTCCGGGCCATGGATCATCACTAGAGGCTTCGTGCCATGGATCATCTCTATAGGCTTCGGACCATCACTCATCACTGGAGGCTTAGATCGTGGAGCTGAAACAGGTCTCACCAGACTAGGAAGACGCACTGAGAACCGAGTGCTCAAAGCAGGCACAGGACGTACTGGGCTATGGAGGTGAACTGGAGGGAGAGTGCGAGGAGCATGCACAGGACGTACTGGGCTACGGAGGCGCACTGGAGAGAGAGCGCGGGAGGCAGGCACAGGACGTACTGGGCTATGGAGGCGCACTGGAGAGAGAGCGCGGGAGGCAGGCACAGGACGTACTGGGCTATGGAGGCGCACTGGAGGGAGAGCGCAGGCACATGCTCACCACAATAAGCACGGGGAGTTGGCTCAGGTCTCAGTCCTGGCCCAGCCAAACTACCCGTGTGTCCCCCCAAAACATTTTTTTGGGGGTGCCTCCTGTTCTTCCCAGGTAGGCTCCGATAACTCTCTATCACTTGCCCCCAAGTCCAGTTTCTCCTTTCTATCCACTCCTCATGTGACCAGGTGTCCATTTCTTCCTGGGCACGCCGCTTGATCCAATCATGGTGGGTAGTTCTGTAACATTTTGTGAGTATCACCTGACGGAACTGTTGGCTGTCGTTTTGTTGTTTTTGTTTAAGTGTTATCATTAAAGTAAATATGAGCACTCTACATGCCGCGCCTTGGTCCCCTTTATATGACCCGTGTTACAAGGGCCCTGGTCTAAAGTAGTGCACTATATAGGGAATAGGGCCCTGGTCTAAAGTAGTGCACTATATAGGTAATAGGGTGCCATTTGGGACGTAACCATGTACTGTATATACAGTACCAGTCAAAAGTTTGGACACACCTACTCATAAAAATTCAAAAAGGTTTTTTTGACTATTTTTGACTATTTTCTACATTGTAAAATAATAGTGAAGACATGAAAACTATGAAATAACACATATGGAATCATGTAGTACCAAATAAGTGTTAAACAAATTCTTCAAAGTAGCCACCCTTTGTCTTGATGACAGCTTTGCACACTCTTGACATTCTCTCAACCAGCTTCATGAGGTAGTCACCTGGAATGCATTTCAATTAATAGCTGTACCTTGTTAATTTGTGGAATTTCTTTCCTTCTTAATGCGTTTGAGCCAACCAGTTGTGTTGTGACAAGGTAGGGGTGGTATATAGAAGATAGCCCTATTTGGTAAAAGACCAAGTCCATATTACGGCAAGAACAGCTCAAATGAGCAAAGAGAAACGACAGTCCATCATTACTTTCAGACATGAAGGTCAGTCGATCCGGAAAATGTCAAGCGCTATAATTAAACTGGCTCTCATGAGGACCGCCACATAAGGACTGCTCATTAGAGTTACCAGCCTCAGAAATTATAGCCCAAATAAATGACACAGCTCAACATCAACTGTTCAGAGGAGACTGAGTGAATCAGGCCTTCATGGTCGAATTGCTGCAAAGAAACCACTACTAAAGGACACCAATAATAAGAAGAGACTTGCTTGGGCCAAGAAACACGAGCAACGGACATTAGACCGGTGGAAATCTGTCCTTTGGTCTGATAAGTCCGAATTTTTGGTTCCAACCGCTGTGTCTTTGTGAGACGCAGAGTAGGTGAACGGATGTAACAGTAGACTTCCTGCTCAGTCGTTTCCTCCTGTCAGTCACCTGTAACTGTAGACTTCCTGCTCAGTCGTTTCCTCCTGTCAGTCACCTGTAACAGTAGACTTCCTGCTCAGTCGTTTCCTCCTGTCAGTCACCTGTAACAGTAGACTTCCTGCTCAGTCGTTTCCTCCTGTCAGTCACCTGTAACAGAAGACTTCCTGCTCAGTCGTTTCCTCCTGTCAGACACCTGTAACTGTAGACTTCCTGCTCAGTCGTTTCCTCCTGTCAGTCACCTGTAACAGTAGACTTCCTGCTCAGTCGTTTCCTCCTGTCAGTCACCGGTAACAGTAGACTTCCTGCTCAGTCGTTTCCTCCTGTCAGTCACCTGTAACAGTAGACTTCCTGCTCAGTCGTTTCCTCCTGTCAGTCACCTGTAACAGTAGACTTCCTGCTCAGTCGTTTCCTCCTGTCAATCACCTGTAACAGTAGACTTCCTGCTCAGTCGTTTCCTCCTGTCAGACACCTGTAACAGTAGACTTCCTGCTCAGTCGTTTCCTCCTGTCAGTCACCTGTAACAGTAGACTTCCTGCTCAGTCGTTTCCTCCTGTCAGTCACCTGTAACAGTAGACTTCCTGCTCAGTCGTTTCCTCCTGTCAGTCACCTGTAACAGTAGACTTCCTGCTCAGTCGTTTCCTCCTGTCAGTCACCTGTAACAGTAGACTTCCTGCTCAGTCGTTTCTTCCTGTCAGTCACCTGTAACAGTAGACTTCCTGCTCAGTCGTTTCCTCCTGTCAGTCACCTGTAACAGTAGACTTCCTGCTCAGTCGTTTCCTCCTGTCAGTCACCTGTAACAGTAGACTTCCTGCTCAGTCGTTTCCTCCTGTCAGTCACCTGTAACAGTAGACTTCCTGCTCAGTCGTTTCCTCCTGTCAGTCACCTGTAACAGTAGACTTCCTGCTCAGTCGTTTCCTCCTGTCAGTCACCTGTAACAGTAGACTTCCTGCTCAGTCGTTTCCTCCTGTCAGACACCTGTAACTGTAGACTTCCTGCTCAGTCGGTCGTTCCTCCTCCTGTCAGTCACCTGTAACAGTAGACTTCCTGCTCAGTCGTTTCCTCCTGTCAGTCACCTGTAACAGTAGACTTCCTGCTCAGTCGTTTCCTCCTGTCAGTCACCTGTAACAGTAGACTTCCTGCTCAGTCGTTTCCTCCTGTCAGTCACCTGTAACAGTAGACTTCCTGCTCAGTCGTTTCCTCCTGTCAGTCACCTGTAACAGTAGACTTCCTGCTCAGTCGTTTCCTCCTGTCAGTCACCTGTAACAGTAGACTTCCTGCTCAGTCGTTTCCTCCTGTCAGTCACCTGTAACAGTAGACTTCCTGCTCAGTCGTTTCCTCCATGTCAGTCACCTGTAACAGTAGACTTCCTGCTCAGTCGTTTCCTCCTGTCAGTCACCTGTAACAGTAGACTTCCTGCTCAGTCGTTTCCTCCTGTCAGACACCTGTAACTGTAGACTTCCTGCTCAGTCGTTTCCTCCTGTCAGTCACCTGTAACAGTAGACTTCCTGCTCAGTCGTTTCCTCCTGTCAGTCACCTGTAACAGTAGACTTCCTGCTCAGTCGTTTCCTCCTGTCAGTCACCTGTAACAGTAGACTTCCTGCTCAGTCGTTTCCTCCTGTCAGTCACCTGTAACAGTAGACTTCCTGCTCAGTCGTTTCCTCCTGTCAGTCACCTGTAACAGTAGACTTCCTGCTCAGTCGTTTCCTCCTGTCAGTCACCTGTAACAGTAGACTTCCTGCTCAGTCGTTTCCTCCTGTCAGTCACCTGTAACAGTAGACTTCCTGCTCAGTCGTTTCCTCCTGTCAGTCACCTGTAACAGTAGACTTCCTGCTCAGTCGTTTCCTCCTGTCAGTCACCTGTAACAGTAGACTTCCTGCTCAGTTGTTTCCTCCTGTCAGTCACCTGTAACAGTAGACTTCCTGCTCAGTCGTTTCCTCCTGTCAGTCACCTGTAACAGTAGACTTCCTGCTCAGTCGTTTCCTCCTGTCAGTCACCTGTAACAGTAGACTTCCTGCTCAGTCGTTTCTTCCTGTCAGTCACCTGTAACAGTAGACTTCCTGCTCAGTCGTTTCCTCCTGTCAGTCACCTGTAACAGTAGACTTCCTGCTCAGTCGTTTCCTCCTGTCAGTCACCTGTAACAGTAGACTTCCTGCTCAGTCGTTTCCTCCTGTCAGTCACCTGTAACTGTAGACTTCCTGCTCAGTCGTTTCCTCCTGTCAGACACCTGTAACTGTAGACTTCCTGCTCAGTCGTTTCCTCCTGTCAGTCACCTGTAACAGTAGACTTCCTGCTCAGTCGTTTCCTCCTGTCAGTCACCTGTAACAGTAGACTTCCTGCTCAGTCGTTTCCTCCTGTCAGTCACCTGTAACAGTAGACTTCCTGCTCAGTCGTTTCCTCCTGTCAGACACCTGTAACAGTAGACTTCCTGCTCAGTCGTTTCCTCCTGTCAGTCACCTGTAACAGTAGACTTCCTGCTCAGTCGTTTCCTCCTGTCAGTCACCTGTAACAGTAGACTTCCTGCTCAGTCGTTTCCTCCTGTCAGTCACCTGTAACAGGAGACTTCCTGCTCAGTCGTTTCCTCCTGTCAGTCACCTGTAACAGTAGACTTCCTGCTCAGTCGTTTCCTCCTGTTAGACACCTGTAACAGTAGACTTCCTGCTCAGTCGTTTCCTCCTGTCAGTCACCTGTAACAGGAGACTTCCTGCTCAGTCGTTTCCTCCTGTCAGACACCTGTAACTGTAGACTTCCTGCTCAGTCGTTTCCTCCTGTCAGACTTTGTTTCCATCCCAAATGGCACCCTATTTCCTGCATAGTTCACTTCCTTTGATCAGGACCCATAGGGTTCTGGTCTAAAGTAATGCACTATATAGGGAATAGGGTTCCGTTTGGGATGGAAAGTTTCACAACAACGCTCTCCCAGAAGAGGCTGTCCAGGCCGGTAAGTAGGACACACACAAGACAGAAAGTCTATTTTGTATTCAGGTTAGACACGTGTCCAATAAACTTGGTGTGTTTCAACAACATCTAATATAGACCGGTGGAATTCTACAAAATGTGTTCATCCAGCTCTCAGAGGTGTGTGTGTGAGTGTGTGTGTGTGTGTGTCTGGGTGTGTGTGTCTGTCTGTGTGTGTGTGTGTGTGTGTGTGTGTGTGTGTGTGTGTGTGTGTGTGTGTGTGTGTGTGTGTGTGTGTGTGTGTGTGTGTGTGTGTGTGAGAGAGAGACAACCACCACTCATACATGACTAAGAAGAGTTACGCAGTCTGTAAAAAGAACTCCAGTGAGATGGGGGCATCATGTTTCAGCTCCTTCTGCCCTTTAAAAGTAACCAACGCAGCGTCTGAGGCACAAATCAAGCCTGCCACATTACTGAAAATACGTACACAATGTCTCCACTGAGTAATACAAATAGATTTTCATGGCTCAGCTGCACTTAACTCAATGCTAATTGTACATTTTACATTTCTCTTTTCTTGTACTTTTGCCATTGAAGATATCTGAGTCACAAATCGTTTAGCGGACCCCAATGAAGCCAATCCCGGACTAAAAAGCACTTCATTGAGATTCTTTACTGAGCAACGCTTTATCCGTACGTCCAGGAGAAGGCTTAATGTGGGAACAGGAAACTGTCCCCTGCAGTCATGGCTTCATCTGTCTCCATCTCTGATACTGTCCTCTGTCTCCATCTCTGATACTGTCCTCCTCTGTCTCCATCTCCGATACTGTCCTCCTCTGTCTCCATCTCCGATACTGTCCTCTGTCTCCATCTCAAATACTGTCCTCCTCTGTCTCCATCTCAAATACTGTCCTCCTCTGTCTCCATCTCTGATACTGTCCTCCTCTGTCTCCATCTCCGATACTGTCCTCTGTCTCCATCTCTGATACTGTCCTCCTCTGTCTCCATCTCTGATACTGTCCTCCTCTGTCTCCATCTCTGATACTGTCCTCCTCTGTCTCCATCTCCGATACTGTCCTCTGTCTCCATCTCTGATACTGTCCTCCTCTGTCTCCATCTCTGATATTGTCCTCTGTCTCCATCTCTGATACTGTCCTCCTCTGTCTCCATCTCCGATACTGTACTCTGTCTCCATCTCTGATACTGTCCTCTGTCTCCATCTCTGATACTGTCCTCCTCTGTCTTCATCTCTGATTCTGTCCTCTGTCTCCATCTCTGATACTGTCCTCCTCTGTCTCCATCTCTGATACTGTCCTCCTCTGTCTCCATCTCTGATACTGTCCTCTGTCTCCATCTCTGATACTGTCCTCCTCTGTCTCCATCTCTGATACTGTCCTCTGTCTCCATCTCTGATACTGTCCTCCTCTGTCTCCATCTCTGATAATATCCTCCTCTGTCTGCCACACACAACAGGCCACTCGTTATTGATCTGTCCCATTATTACAGTAATTATGGTTGTGACCTCAGAGAACCTTCAGGCACACACAGAGAAAGAGAGACTCCTCTCTATTCTGTCCTCAAATCAAATCAAATCAAATTTATTTATATAGCCCTTCGTACATCAGCTGAAATCTCAAAGTGCTGTACAGAAACCCAGCCTAAAACCCCAAACAGCAATCAATGCATGTGAAAGAAGCACGGTGGCTGGGAAAAACTCCCTAGGAAAAACTCCTGAGAAAGGCCAAAAACCTAGGAAGAAACCTAGAGAGGAACCAGGCTGTGAGGGGTGGCCAGTCCTCTTCTGGCTGTGCCGGGTGGATATTATAACAGAACATGGTCAAGATGTTAAAATGTTCGTAAATGACCAGCATGGTCAAATAATAATAATCATAGTAATTGTCGAGGGTGCAACAAGCACGTCCGGTGAACAGGTCAGGGTTCCGTAGCCGCAGGCAGAACAGTTGAAACTGGAGCAGCAGCATGGCCAGGTGGACTGGGGACAGCAAGGAGTCATCATGCCAGGTAGTCCTAGGGCTCAGGTCCTCCGAGAGAAAGAAAGAAAGAAAGAAAGAGAGAATTAGAGAGAGCATATTTACATTCACACAGGACACCGGATAAGACAAGAGAATACTCCAGATGTAACAGACTGACCCTAGCCCCCCGACACATAAACTACTGCAGCATAAATACTGGAGGCTGAGACAGGAGGGATCAGAAGACACTGTGGCCCCATCCGATGATACCCCCGGACAGGGCCAAACAGGCAGGATATAACCCCACCCACTTTGCCAAAGCACAGCCCCCACACCACTAGAGGGATATCTACAACCACCAACTTACCGTCCGAAGACAAGGCCGAGTATAGCCCACAAAGATGTCCGCCACGGCACAACCCAAGGGGGGGGCGCCAACCCAGACAGGAAGACCACGTCAGTGGCTCAACCTACTCAAGTGACGCACCCCTCCCATGGACGGCATGGAAGAACACCAGTAAGTCAGTGACTCAGCCCCTGTAAAAGGGTTAGAGGCAGAGAATCCCAGTGGGAAGAGGGGAACCGACAAGGCAGAGACAGCAAGGGCGGTTCGTTGCTCCAGCCTTTCCGTTCACCTTCACACTCCTGGGCCAGACTATACTTAATCATAGGACCTACTGAAGAGATAAGTCTTCAGTAAAGACTTAAAGGTTGAGACTGAGTCTGCGTCTCTCACATGGGTAGGCAGACCATTCCATAAAAATGGAGCTCTATAGGAGAAAGCCCTACCTCCAGCCGTTTGCTTAGAAATTCTAGGGACAATTAGGAGGCCTGCATCTTGTGACCGTAGCGTACGTGTAGGTATGTACGGCAGGACCAAATCGGAAAGATAGGTAGGAGCAAGCCCATGTAATGCTTTGTAGGTTAGCAGTAAAACCTTGAAATCAGCCCTTGCCTTAACAGGAAGCCAGTGTAGGGAAGCTAGCACTGGAGTAATATGATCAAATTTTTTGGTTCTAGTCAGGATTCTAGCAGCCGTATTTAGCACTAACTGAAGTTTGTTTAGTGCTTTATCCGGGTAGCCGGAAAGTAGAGCATTGCAGTAGTCGAGCCTAGAAGTAACAAAAGCATGGATTAATTTTTCTGCGTCATTTTTGGACAGAAAGTTTCTGATTTTTGCAATGTTACGTAGATGGAAAAAAGCTGTCCTTGAAGCAGTCTTGATATGTTCTTCAAAAGAGAGATCAGGGTCCAGAGTAACGCCGAGGTCCTTCACAGTTTTATTTGAGACGACTGTACAACCATCCAGATTAATTGTCAGATTCAACAGAAGATCTCTTTGTTTCTTGGGACCTAGGACAAGCATCTCTGTTTTGTCCGAGTTTAAAAGTAGAAAATTTGCAGCCATCCACTTCCTTATGTCTGAAACACAGGCTTCTAGCGAGGGCAATTTTGGGGCTTCACCATGTTTCATTGAAATGTACAGCTGTGTGTCGTCCGCATAGCAGTGAAATTTAACATTATGTTTTCGAATGACATCCCCAAGAGGTAAAATATATAGTGAAAACAATAGTGGTCCTAGAACGGAACCTTGAGGAACACCGAAATTTACAATTGATTTGTCAGAGGACGAACCATTCACAGAGACAAACTGATATCTTTCCGACAGATAAGATCTAAACCAGGCCAGAACTTGTCCATGTAGACCTATTTGGGTTTCCAATCTCTCCAAAAGAATGTGGTGATCGATGGTATCAAAAGCGGCACTAAGATCTAGGAGCATGAGGACAGATGCAGAGCCTCGGTCTGACGTCATTAAAAGGTCATTTACCACCTTCACAAGTGCAGTCTCAGTGCTATGATGGGGTCTAAAACCAGACTGAAGCGTTTCGTATACATTGTTTGTCTTCAGGAAGGCAGTTAGTTGCTGCGCAACAACTTTTTCTAAAATTTTTGAGAGGAATGGAAGATTCGATATAGGCCGATAGTTTTTTATAATTTCTGGGTCAAGATTCGGCTTTTTCCTCCTCTCTTATGTAACCTGGGTTACCAGACAGTCATTCTGTCCTCCTCTCTTATGTAACCTGGGTTACCAGACAGTCATTCTGTCCCCCTCTCTTATGTAACCTGGGTTACCAGACAGTCATTCTGTCCCGCTCTCTTATGTAACCTGGGTTACCAGACAGTCATTCTGTCCTGCTCTCTTATGTAACCTGGGTTACCAGACAGTCATTCTGTCCTCCTCTCTTATGTAACCTGGGTTACCAGACAGTCATTCTCTCCTCCTCTCTTATGTAACCTGGGTTACCAGACAGTCATTCTGTCCTGCTCTCTTATGTAACCTGGGTTACCAGACAGTCATTCTCTCCTCCTCTCTTATGTAACCTGGGTTACCAGACAGTCATTCTGTCCTCCTCTCTTATGTAACCTGGGTTACCAGACAGTCATTCTGTCCTCCTCTCTTATGTAACCTGGGTTACCAGACAGTCATTCTGTCCCCCTCTCTTATGTAACCTGGGTTACCAGACAGTCATTCTGTCCCCCTCTCTTATGTAACCTGGGTTACCAGACAGTCATTCTGTCCTGCTCTCTTATGTAACCTGGGTTACCAGACAGTCATTCTCTCCTCCTCTCTTATGTAACCTGGGTTACCAGACAGTCATTCTCTCCTCCTCTCTTATGTAACCTGGGTTACCAGACAGTCATTCTGTCCTCCTCTCTTATGTAACCTGGGTTACCAGACAGTCATTCTGTCCCCCTCTCTTATGTAACCTGGGTTACCAGACAGTCATTCTGTCCCCCTCTCTTATGTAACCTGGGTTACCAGACAGTCATTCTGTCCCCCTCTCTTATGTAACCTGGGTTACCAGACAGTCATTCTGTCCTGCTCTCTTATGTAACCTGGGTTACCAGACAGTCATTCTGTCCTCTTCTCTTATGTAACCTGGGTTACCAGACAGTCATTCTGTCCTCCACTCTTATGTTACCTGGGTTACCAGACAGTCATTCTGTCCTCCTCTTTTATGTAACCTGGGTTACCAGACATTAATTCTGTCCCAGTAGTTCAGAATGAGATTATAGATTAGTGTTTAAATTTCCCTTCAACCCCAGTCCAGTCTAATCCAGCACCATGGTAACAGCTCTAACAGGTAAAACAACAGGGTCAATATCACTACTGTGTTCAGTTCTTCACATTACAGGTAAAACAACAGGATCAATATCCCTACTGTGTTCAGTTCTTCACATTACAGGTAAAACAACAGGATCAATATCCCTACTGTGTTCAGTTTTTAACATTCCAGGATCATCTCTCAGTCAGGTCGCTCAAGATCCACTGCAAAATTCAACGTACGTCCAGGTAAGCAGTATGTCGGGAGATGACTTCAAAACTGGCCACTAGGGGCAACGGTGAGCGCTATCACTGTAAAAGTAGGCTTTGGTTTTGCCTGGGCGTCGTGGACGGAAATGGCGGATGGGCGTAAGCCGTGAGCTCTGGCTCCGAGGGTCGCGTATTCAATCCCCATGCTGAGGCACTCGATTTTTATTTTTTTGTTTGAACCCTATCCCAAATTTAACTTTAACCTTTGAAATGTGATGTTTGTGGACAAATGTCAGATTCTGCAGTGAGACTGTGAGAGCTTGTTGCTTCTCTAGCTAGGATTCAGTTTATGTCCAAAATGGTACCCTATTCCCTATATAGTGCAACTTTTGACCAGAGCCCTATTCCCTATATAGTGCATTACTTTTGACCAGAGCCCTATTCCCTATATAGTGCACTACTTTTGACCAGAGCCCTATGGGGTAGCGCACTATATAGGGTATAGGGTGCCATTTGGAAGGCACCCTGTTATCTTGTTTCATGTATTAATTTCCACAGCCATGGAGGACCGAGTAAGAACCCCTGTTCCTGGGTTGCTATAGTGAGGTAGAGCTCTATATTCTGAACCTATCAGCACCACACTGAGGTACAGCTGTTCCTGGGTTGCTATGGTGAGGTAGAGCTCTATATTCTGAACCTATCAGCACCACACTGAGGTACAGCTGTTCCTGGGTTGCTATGGTGAGGTAGAGCTCTATGTTCTGAACCTATCAGCACCACACTGAGGTACAGCTGTTCCTGGGTTGCTATGGAGAGGTAGAGCTCTATGTTCTGAACCTATCAGCACCACACTGAGGTACAGCTGTTCCTGGGTAGCTATGGTGAGGTAGAGCTCTATGTTCTGAACCTATCAGCACCACACTGAGGTACAGCTGTTCCTGGGTTGCTATGGTGAGGTAGAGCTCTATGTTCTGAACCTATCAGCACCACACTGAGGTACAGCTGTTCCTGGGTTGCTATGGAGAGGTAGAGCTCTATGTTCTGAACCTATCAGCACCACACTGAGGTACAACTGTTCCTGGGTTGCTATAGTGAGGTAGAGCTCTATGTTCTGAACCTATCAGCACCACACTGAGGTACAGCTGTTCCTGGGTTGCTATGGTGAGGTAGAGCTCTATGTTCTGAACCTATCAGCACCACACTGAGGTACAGCTGTTCCTGGGTTGCTATAGTGAGGTAGAGCTCTATGTTCTGAACCTATCAGCACCACACTGAGGTACAGCTGTTCCTGGGTAGCTATGGTGAGGTAGAGCTCTATGTTCTGAACCTATCAGCACCACACTGAGGTACAGCTGTTCCTGGGTTGCTATGGTGAGGTAGAGCTCTATGTTCTGAACCTATCAGCACCACACTGAGGTACAGCTGTTCCTGGGTTGCTATGGAGAGGTAGAGCTCTATGTTCTGAACCTATCAGCACCACACTGAGGTACAACTGTTCCTGGGTTGCTATAGTGAGGTAGAGCTCTATGTTCTGAACCTATCAGCACCACACTGAGGTACAGCTGTTCCTGGGTTGCTATAGTGAGGTAGAGCTCTATGTTCTGAACCTATCAGCACCACACTGAGGTACAGCTGTTCCTGAGTTGCTATAGTGAGGTAGAGCTCTATGTTCTGAACCTATCAGCACCACACTGAGGTACAGCTGGGATAACACACACACACACACACACACACACACACACACATCAGATGAACACACAGCTGGATGAACAAACACAGCTTGTAGAATTCCACCGGACTATATTACATGTTATTGGAAAACCAACCAGGGTTCACTGTCTGTACAACACACACACACACGCACGCACGCACGCACGCACACACACACACACACACACACACACACACACACACACACAGACACACACACACACACACAAACCGAGGGTTTTTTCCACTGCTCTGTCCTGTCGTCCAGGCCTTTATAGTACTGATATTGCTGGTTAAGGATTAACCAAGTATCCTGGTTAACTGGCACAGAACAGTGTGTGACTTGTTCTTACAATCAGTACAACGGATATTTACATTTATGCTGGGTGGAGCGTTTGGATCAATTAGGTCACAGCTAATCACAGCTGGGCTGGACTCATTGGCTTGAGAGCCAATAAGAGTAGAGCTAGTGGTTCCTAACAGATCTGTTGAGTCACCACTGGGCTGAACAAGGGTAGACAGGACAGGACGACAGGACAGGAGAACAGGACAGGACGACAGGACAGGAGGACAGGACAGGAGGACAGGAGGACAGGACAGGAAACAGGACGACAGGACAGGAGGACAGGACAGGAGGACAGGACAGGAGGACAGGACGACAGGACAGGAGGACAGGAGAACAGGACAGGAGGACAGGACAGGAGGACAGGACAGGACGTCAGGAGGACAGGACGACAGGACAGGACGACAGGACAGGACGACAGGACGACAGGACAGGAGGACAGGACAGGATGACAGGACAGGACGACAGGACGACAGGACAGGACGACAGGACGACAGGACAGGAAAGGACATGACGGGACAGGACGACAGGACAGGAAGACAGGACAGGACGACAGGACAGGAAACAGGACAGGACATGACGGGACGGGACGGGACAGGACAAGACAGGACAGGAGGACAGGATAGGACAGGACAGGACAGGACAGGAGGACAGGACAGGACAGGAGGACAGGATAGGACAGGACAGGATAGGACAGGACAGGACACGACAGGACAGCCTTTAGTGTTTAATGTTGTGATGAGAGAGAGCACCTGAGCACCTGACCTGGGGAAAGAAGGGAGCTCTCCTCTCCTCTCCTCTCCTCTCCTCTCCTCTCCTCTCCTCTCCTCTCCTCTCCTCTCCTCTCCTCTACCCAGCCCCGCATCGATCCAGTATGGACTGAGACAGAGATGAGGGGGGTAAACAGAGGCAGAGAGGGGGGGGGGGCAGAGGCAGAGAGAGGGGGGGGTGGGGTAGACAGAGGCAGAGAGAGGAGGGTGGGGTAGACAGAGGCAGAGAGAGGAGGGTGGGGTAGACAGAGGCAGAGAGAGGAGGGTGGGGTAGACAGAGGCAGAGAGAGGAGGGTGGGGTAGACAGAGGCAGAGAGAGGAGGGGTGGGGTAGACAGAGGCAGAGAGAGGGGGATGGGGTAGACAGAGGCAGAGAGAGGGGGGTGGGGTAGACAGAGGCAGAGAGAGAGGGATGGGGTAGACAGAGGCAGAGAGAGGAGGGTGGGGTAGACAGAGGCAGAGAGAGGAGGGTGGGGTAGACAGAGGCAGAGAGAGGGGGATGGGGTAGACAGAGGCAGAGAGAGGGGGATGGGGTAGACAGAGGCAGAGAGAGGAGGGTGGGGTAGACAGAGGCAGAGAGAGGAGGGTGGGGTAGACAGAGGCAGAGAGAGGAGGGTGGGGTAGACAGAGGCAGAGAGAGGAGGGTGGGGTAGACAGAGGCAGAGAGGGGGGGGGGGGTAGACAGAGATCACTAACCATAACCCACTGAACCCAGACTAAATCAGGGTCACACAGAACCTTTTACTGCAGTGGGCTGAATCAGGGTCACACAGAACCTTTTACTGCAGTGGGCTGAATCAGGGTCACACATAACCTTTTACTGCAGTGGGCTGATTCAGGGTCACACAGAACATTTTACTGCAGTGGGCTAAATCAGGGTCACACAGTGATTCTTGGTAGTCTTAAACAAATCTACTTTGAAACAAAAGTTTACACCTCACACACATGGTTATGGGCTTAACAAACAGAAGACCACGTCAGATATAGAGATGAAATGTATTACATTTTGAGTTTACATCCCAATATTACACTTTATATACAGTACAGAAGACTGAACTATAACAAAACCATTTGACATAGAAACACAGGAATTTCAACAAATACACCATGACAAGTCTTCCATTAAAGCTAAACCGTCAACCTGGATTTACATTGAGACCTGATACCCAACAACGCAGAGTTTAAAAAGTCATCATGGAAAATGTGCTAAATAAACGAAAGTAAAAATAGTAACACAATACAATAACAATCAGGAAGCTATATACAAGGAGTACCGGTACCGAGTCAATGTGCTGTGGTATCTGGTAGTTAGAGAAAGGCACGGGTTAGTCAAAATGGCCCCCATTCCCTATATAGTGGTACTACTATAGACCAGAGTCCTATTCCCTATATAGTGGTACTACTATAGACCAGAGCCCTATTCCCTATATAGTAGTACTACTATAGACCAGAGCCCTATTCCCTATATAGTGTACTACTATAGACCAGAGCCCTATTCCCTATATAGTGCACTACTATAGACCAGAGCCCTATTCCCTATATAGTGGTACTACTATAGACCAGAGTCCTATTCCCTATATAGTGGTACTACTATAGACCAGAGCCCTATTCCCTATATAGTGGTACTACTATAGACCAGAGCCCTATTCCCTATATAGTGTACTACTATAGACCAGAGCCCTATTCCCTATATAGTGGTACTACTATAGACCAGAGCCCTATTCCCTATATAGTGGTACTACTATAGACCAGAGCCCTATTCCCTATATAGTGTACTACTATAGACCAGAGCCCTATTCCCTATATAGTGGTACTACTATAGACCAGAGCCCTATTCCCTATATAGTGGTACTACTATAGACCAGAGCCCTATTCCCTATATAGTGGTGCTACTATAGACCAGAGCCCTATTCCCTATATAGTGGTACTACTATAGACCAGAGCCCTATTCCCTATATAGTGTACTACTATAGACCAGAGCCCTATTCCCTATATAGTGGTACTACTATAGACCAGAGACCTATTCCCTATATAGTGGTACTACTATAGACCAGAGCCCTATTCCCTATATAGTGGTACTACTATAGACCAGAGCCCTATTCCCTATATAGTGGTACTACTATAGACCAGAGCCCTATTCCCTATATAGTGGTACTACTATAGACCAGAGCCCTATTCCCTATATAGTGGTACTACTATAGACCAGAGCCCTATTCCCTATATAGTGGTACTACGATAGACCAGAGCCCTATTCCCTATATAGTGGTACTACTTTAGACCAGAGCCCTATTCCCTATATAGTGCACTACTATAGACCAGAGCCCTATTCCCTATATAGTAGTACTACTATAGACCAGAGCCCTATTCCCTATATAGTGGTACAACTATAGACCAGAGCCCTATTCCCTATATAGTGATACTACTATAGACCAGAGCACTATTCCCTATATAGTGCACTACTATAGACCAGAGCCCTATTCCCTATATAGTGGTACTACTATAGACCAGAGCCCTATTCCCTATATAGTGGTACTACTATAGACCAGAGCCCTATTCCCTATATAGTGGTACTACTATAGACCAGAGCCCTATTCCCTATATAGTGCACTGTTTTAGACCAGAGCCCTATTCCCTATATAGTGGTACTACTATAGACCAGAGCCCTATTCCCTATATAGTGGTACTACTATAGACCAGAGCCCTATTCCCTATATAGTGGTACAACTATAGACCAGAGCCCTATTCCCTATATAGTGATACTACTATAGACCAGAGCACTATTCCCTATATAGTGCACTACTATAGACCAGAGCCCTATTCCCTATATAGTGCACTACTTTAGACCAGAGCCCTATTCCCTATATAGTCCACTACTATAGACCAGAACCCTATTCCCTATATAGTGGTACTACTATAGACCAGAGCCCTATTCCCTATATAGTGGTACTACTATAGACCAGAGTCCTATTCCCTATATAGTGCACTACTATAGACCAGAGCCCTATTCCCTATATAGTGCACTACTATAGACCAGGGCCCTATTCCCTATATAGTGCACTACGGGGAATAGGGTGCCATTTGGGACACAAAAGAAAGCCGGTGCTGCCGGCTTTGACTGGGCAGCTGGGGAAATTGGGGTTAGTAAGTTGAATGAAAGGTCAGTGAATGAAAAGTGTGTGTGTGTCGGTGTGTGTGTGTGTGTGTGTCGTGTCGGTGGTTGATGATGATGCGAGATAGATGTTACATAATTGTTCCAGAAACGCAGTCTCTGCTCTCAATGGTGCGTGCGCACACACACACACACACTCACACAACAACAAACATAACGGTTATGAAATATGTCCTGACTGAACAGTACAAGACAGACAATCCTGAGACAAGATGTGTTTCCTGATCCTGTTTACACCTCAAATATTATAGCTGTGATCTGATCTTACCAGATCTGATCAGATGTTTATAATACCTGTCGTGACATAAGAGAGAATGGGAGGACATAGACCATGGCTGAATGGTGTTTCAGTGTCTGCTGTATTGAGGACATGGACTATATATAGGGCGTAGGGTGCACTTCAGGACGCAAGCTAAGTATTGGCTCTGGGAGCTAACGTGATTTTCCAGGTCTCAGTCAAGGTGACTGATCACAGGATCAAGGTTCACTGAACCA